>NW_009912258.1:3527-50401 GCF_000696875.1 Nestor notabilis
TGTAGGCAATTCATGAAATATTTAGAAAACTTGGCAGATTGGAGCGGAAAAAAAGGGGCGGGGGGGTGGCAAGGCAGCAGAAAAGAACTTTGAAATGGCATTTCATAGGAATGACTGAGTAGCTCCCCACCAGAGACCAGAGATCTGCCCTAGGCGTTACCTGCTAAGTGGGAAAGGGACCAGGTATTGCCACAAGGAGAAGAACACTCCCACTGCTCCCTCCTGCGGCTGTGCTGCTACCTTTTTGCCAGTCACTGCCAGGACGTGATCTCTCTGCAGTTCCCATCTGCAGCTCCTACCACATGGATGTGGGGAGAAATCTTCTCTTTATTTCTAGGAGCGAGTAAATAAACTTAAATAAATTAAGGTGTCTATTTTCTGGAAACTAGTCTTCCAGTCTACCATTTTGCTGTATGTAATCTGTAGCTGTTTCTTCTGCTCCTCTCACATGGGAAAACTGTCTCGCTTACATGTATGTCACCTTTCTCTCTTTCCTTGAACACTTCTCCCATATCTTTCTCCTGCCTATTTTGAATGGTGATGCTTTTGGGTTTTTCACCCTGCTTTTTCTTCTAAAGGAAGAATACATTGGTGTAAACCTGAGAATAATTGCATGCTATTCTAGTAATGTCTGTTCTGAAAGAGCCATCACATTTTGACTCAGAAGTTGCTGTATTTAGTAAAGGCTGCATGGATCTTTCCCAATGCTGAGTTGCTTTAGAAAGAGGTTTAATATTTCCCAAGACCCATGGTATAGCAGATAGTGTTTCAAGTGGTTTGTGGCTGTAAACAGCTTGACTTTTTCTCCACGTCTTCTTTTTTTTTTTCCGCTTTTTACCCTTGACTGGACTTTAGGAAAAGAATTATTTTTCATTACGTATTTTCAAAGACAATTTTTAAGCTTTTTTTAAATGAGAGAAGCCAAGTGAATGCATCAGAATTGTTGTTAACATGAAAACCACACCTTTCATTCTTGAACCAAGTATTAAAATGAGTTAGTTTGTATCTTATTCTAGCTGAACTCATTATACTTGCAGCTGCTTGCATTACTGCAGAAGGAAAAGGACTTCAGACCTCTGATATCCCACCTCTGTGCCAATTAAAGCTTTTTTACAGCCGTATCATTATGTGAAACATACAGAGGTTAAAAGCTCTCAATGTTTGCTTTCAAAACACTCTCCATTTGTATCAGAATTCTCCTGCTGCATTCCTAGATTAAGGGTTACCTTGCAGCAATCTTTATTTCTGAAGGCAGTATTTAAGAAAAGGGTTTGAAGTTTTGGACTTTCCCCCAGGTTCATTAAACATCCATATGTCAGGATTGCTCTTTCAGATATTGAAGTTAAGCAGAAGGATATTCAGAAAAAAATGGAGCTGGCCAACTGAAAAATGTAGGCTTTTTAGAACTGTCTTCATTTGAGAAGTTAGGCATGCACTCTGAGCTTTTTGCCCTCTAATCAGCAGGGTAAACACAAGTAACAATGGCCACATACCAGCACCCACCTTGGCAAGCGCCAAGGTTGAGGAAGAATGCAAGGAGAGTTAGGCATTTAAGTTAAAACACGGACGCCTCCCTGTCATTTGTGATACTGCAGGGAATAAAGATTTTTTATTTTTTTTGCCTTGACAGTATTTTGAAGTATCATATGCTTTTCCTTCCCACACTCAGACGTGTTACATCTCCTCCGCTTCTTTCCTCTACTCAACTGTGATTCTGAAAAGTAAAAATAACGGGTTAGATTTGGTCAGGACAGCTGTATTCTATCTGAATTCCTCCTGATCATAGCTGGAATTGTGTTCACCTGTGCTGAGTCTGTTTCTCTCAGAATTGATTACATTATTTTGTTAGGGATACAAATTGCATTAAAAATACTGTATACTGTAAGCAGGATTCATAAATAACTGTTTTAACACAGGTCCTAGTATTTCTCTTGGATCTCTTTCAAGTCCACTGATTTTCCCAAATATCGAGGCAGCAACATACTTTTTTGTAGGTTTTCTAGCATCTTGGATTTGGATACTAATGCACTGAGAATGTTGCTGTAATTCTTCAGTCAGGAAGAGATAGATGTGACAGTTTTTAATGCATGAATTTTGAGGTACACATGATATTCATATTTCTTTCACCTAATTCATAAAACTTAGGACTTCCTAGTAATATGTACTCTGTCCCAAAGAAATTATATTCTCTTCAAGAGATATTTAATTAGTGTGCTCCGTGAGATGGCAGCAAAAGGTTTGATGTCCTCATAGGCAAAAGGAAGTAAATTGTCATTCTCAGCTGCCTCTCTTAGAAAAGAAAGTGCTCTGTGCCACCTCAAATACTATGCAAGGGGCGAGAGGAGGTGTTGTGGCCCTCCTGTTTTTCTGTAGTTCACCATTCTTCATGAGTCCTAATCATGCTCCTGATAACTAGCTCCTTTTGCCACCTTGACTAGATAGTTTCTTTAAATACTCATAACTTGACAAACATGTTGTGCAACAAAAATAAGCAAAACCAAACAAAAATCAAACAAAAAATTAAAAAAACCCCACTCAAACCACGAAACAAAACACCAGGCATCTGAAGCTTTTCCATTCTTTTAGTGATTCTGAGGGCTGTCGTGGTTGTTTATGCCTTTTTTATCTTTGTGGATTTTAATGCCTTCTCCCATGGTACTAAGTGGATCTATTAATTCCCCATCACTTTCCCTCTGAGGTGGTTAATATGCTTTTCATGCTGTAGTGTATGGTTTGACTTTTCACTACACTGGTTTCTAATAGCTTGCAGTCACTAGCTTTTTTTGTGTCTTGTTGCCTTTTGTTAATAGTAGTAAAAGTAAATTCTTTTTAGTGACTGTGATAGAATTTCAATTAATATCTGTTGAGCAACAGCTACCCTTGAATCTTTTAAAAGATCACTGTGTGGTTTTGCTGACTTACAATGTGATTTATCAGCTAAGATCTAGAGTAAATTTCTTCTGTATTGCATGACTACTTAGGAAGAACTGCCAGAATAGACAAACTTGAATTTACTGGCCTCTGGCTACAGCTAGTGTTGGCAACAAAACATACAGCACATATGGGAACACCTGTAAGATGTTAATTATACCACCCAATGGGCTTCTGTGCAAGGTCAGCCAATCCAGAAAAATCACTGGCTCTTTACCTCCTTGAGACACCCTCTCTGAATGTAATTTAAAGCTGACCCCTTTGCCTTGTCAGTCCTTTTTGAAATGGGATCCCCACATTACCTCTCTTCCAATGTCACGTGTGTTTCTTGAATCTTTGTTATTACTATTTTGGGAAAATCATTGAGGATGAAGGGCTAAGAAAAATCCAGGGGAAGGGATGGGTGTTTTGTTTTGTATAATAATAGGAAAACAGGACAACAGCGTCAAGCTGTTCTGTAGCACTCAAGCGGCATATGTTATCCATGGATCCTACATTTTAGAGTAAAGAATACAAAGCATGGAGCAGGGGAATTACATGCCCACGGTCATATAGCAGCTCAGTGGCAGAGGCTGATTTCTGGTCTCCTGGCCCAGGCTGGCTTCGCAGATACACTTAGCTTTAACTAGCAGGGGTGGAATTTTATTGTCAGAGAGTTGAGTAATTGTGTGTGACATGGATATGATTTTCTGATGAAACCACGAAAAATTGAATATTTGCAAAATTATTTTTTAAAGCTGTCATTATTCTTTATTTAGCCATATGCATGAGTATTTCTCAGTAACTGCTCAAACAAGCGCAAATAATTAAACAAGACAATAAAACCATAAACCCCCCAGATAATACATATAAGCTTTCAGTGATGCTTTCAGCCTACTGGAACAGTCCTTTGAAAGCATTTCACAGCTTATTCTCCATCATGGCTGAGTATTCAGTAGCTCACAACAGTCAGAGGCCTCCGCAAAGCTCCGCCTGGGTGAAAACTGGGCTGCAGAAGCACCATGATGGGCTCTGGTGGCATGTAGATGGGCAGTTATCCTATACCATACTTCTGGGGGCACCAACTGATACTGCTGTAAACTCCTCACAGAGATCTGAGGATGTTTTTCTCCAAAGATCATCTCAGAGAAGGGATGTGGCACTTATAGTTAAGCTAATGGAGAATAAACCCAGATGTTTTTAAACCTATTAAAATGTATGAATAATGTGATACATCCAAATAAGTTCAGTTGCATTGTTCCAATTCTCTGTATATTCACACCCTCAATTTAAATTGTGATTCATATTTTCATTGTAATGAATGTTTTGGCTGTTATGGTAATTGGTAAGTGGTGCGTTTGAAAATGGCATAAAAGAAATGTTTTGTTAGGGGAAAAAATATCCTTTGCAGGCTGTGCCTGGGTGGTGCTGGGTGTTGGACCTTTGGTATAGATTGCTAGTCAGCATCAGAGCAGCTTCTGGGGGTCTTCGTTTTCCTCAGCTGGGATGGGGAAAGACCCTGTATAACATTGCTCCTGCCTACACCCATCTTACCCATTATAAGCCATTCAGACCTTCAATTTAGTATCATGAACAAACACAAAAAAGGACGGAAGTAACTTTCTGGCACTAACAGCCTATTCTTTACATAGCTCAAATTGATTTATTCAGGTCAGAAATCAAAGACAGTTTCATTTCTTCAACTGGCAGGAAAACTATTAAGCTTTAAAACCTTCAAAGACATGAGTACCTTAAAAATCATACTTGTGTCTGAATTTTCTGTATTTTGTCTACGACATTTACAAGTGACTACTAAAGAAGTATGAGTGGAATATGTTCCTTATTATTTTAGTTGTGTTTATTTCATGCATGCAGCAACATTTTGCATATTGTCACTCTCATAGCTTTGCCTTCAGAAGCACATAAGCAGTCCTGTTTATGTGGGTATTTCACACAACAGAAAGAGGGATAGGAGCATTAGAGAAACATTTGTTATTTTAGCTATAGAAATCAGTCATAAGAAACCTGAATAGATGGAATAAAAATTGCATGTAACCTATTTTTCTAAGACAGTAATCTTGTATGACTTTCCTTTTTGATTTGCTGAAGTCTGAGGAAATGTAGGTAAGAGTAAGTGAGAAACAGAAAATAATTTATTATTTTTAAGGAGTTACTGATCTTTTGTTAGGCAACAAAATAATTGTGAAAAAGAGCTGTACTTTGAAAGAAATCCTACTATCTTCTGCACAAATGTTTATGCTGTTGTATCATAACATGGTATTTTTTTACCAATGTGATTTTTTTTTTATCTTATTATTAGAATTTGTGTTTTCTTTCTAAAATACTTTATTATGTAATAGCCTCCACAAGACCAATTTACTGTAAAGATAACATGGATATCTAGGTGTCTAGTACTAAAATTACAAACTTAATACAGAAAGAATGGATTAAAGAAAAATAGACTAATTAGTTTTAGTGCAGGTCGTTGTAATGCAACATAAAAAATTAAATACCTGAGTGGAAATGCGGGTAACCTCTCATATCTCTGAGATATTTCCCAGTAACCAAAGCTAAGATTGATTATTCATCTATGCCAAAATGTAGGGGGTTTTATGCTTTGATTTTCTGAATCCATTCAGGATCAGAGACAATTTTTGCTGAATTTCCAGTTGACTTATAAAGCAAGAAAATCTGTTCTTGCACATGTCCGGTGTCAGCTTTACAGACCTTCTTGTCTCACTATGTGCCCAGAGACTGCCCTACACCTACAACTGTCACAAGAAAAATTATGTTTACACTGTTCTTACTAGCATAGATACTCAGAGGTCAAAAGTTTTCAGACTTGTTCAGAAGGTATATCTGGCTCTATGGATAGGATTCAGATATTTTTATTACTTGTCTGAGGATACAAATGCTGTTTCAGTTTGATTTTTGTAGTTATGCATGCTGATGAAATCACCAAATGATTGAAGAAGGTGCTGACTGTCCTCTGAGATGTGTTTTGTGATCTCAGTTTCTGCATGGACAGTCACAAAAACAGGCTTTTAGTCAAAGGGATCAGTGTTCCCTACCATTGTGGGTAGAACAATCAGTAATTTTGCTACTAATGCATTTATCAGCATTTTGATGTGGAGAAAGTAATGGAGATAATCAGTACTGGCGCTTTCTGCTACATAAACAATAGTGAATGAATGTATTACTTGCAATGCCTAATTTTAATTTAAAAATGCATTAGAGCACTTCTCACCCTGCTCCGATGTGAATTCTGATTGAATAGCATCAATAATATACTTTGCCTTTTGTGTATTAATTAATTTTATTCTCTATGCTACAGTATTCAAAAACAGATAGGCATCCTGGGCCTATTCTTCACAAAGTTATGGAGTCTAGTTTTTCAGGCCCTCAGTCTTTCCCAGAGGCCTTGTCTCCTGACAGAGGAACCCAGCCCATCAAGCAACATAGGTAAGCAAATGTCTGTCTGATGGGAGATTTGGCAGGCTACCGAGGGATGTCATTGAACTGATGATATGTGTGTGCTGTGAATAGCAGAGATGCTGAATGGTGTGGTACCAACAGAGCCTCAGCTGACTCATTAAGCAGATGTCCAAGCATTTTCTTAGCTGCAGACATAAAAGGCAATAACAGTGCTCAACAACTTTATCTGTGATTTGTAAAAGTCCTAGAGGAAGCATTTAAAGACACCATCCAAGCTGTAGACAGAGAACAGTGAATGAAACAATTGTAGTTTGAGAAACCGTAAAAAACAAAACTTTCTTTATCAATGTTCATGAAGTTACTGAGTTATTTTCTGCAAACTTACAGCTTTTCTCACTGTTTCTTTAAACAAATAAAACTTGAAATGAATACTTACTTATTTATAAACACATCGTGGACCTTGAAAACCGATCTTCCAAAAAGTTTGGATGATTGTTTCCAAGAAGAAATAAAGAGGAACATCACCCATCACTGAATGGCATTTGGATTAGAATTCTGCTAGTAGCCTTTTTGGATGAAAAAGAATGCAGGTGCTTCATTATGAGACTAGAAACCAAACTCGTGTCTGGTATAAGCAATAATGTTTTGGAATGGCACTGGTAATAATGTTTGGTCTTTGCATACAGAGAGAAAAAAGACTGAGAAAAATCAGAACATTTTAGCTATGTAGTCTGGAGGGGAAGACATTTATTAAAGGATAATTTTTAAAATTACTAAAACAAAAGCCTGAGATTGCATGAAGTTACGATTTAGCTTCTGTAGTATTTCATTCATCTTCATGGCAGTCCCCCAATTAGCTACATGTTCCTTTTCTTTTGAATAAATTATTTGCTTAACCTACCAAAGTGCAGCATATGAGCCAGGAAGGGATATTTGGGTTCTATCTACTTTTACGTTCCTTAAGCCTTTAGTTTGGCATGAAAAAATAATGCCAAATGTTATGTCAGATCCGTTTCTTAGGGCTTATTCTCTATGACACAGAGATTTTCAAAATGTGCATAGTAATTTTACTGAACATAGATGAACGGTGGAACTGCTGCCTAGAATTCTGTCCATGGAAGTTTTGGGGGAAATTTTATCTCCGTTTAATCAAAAGGTGAAGGTCAGAAAAATGAGTAACATTCCCTTACCTTTAATAACATGATTGCAATGTCTAAGTTTGAAATGTTTTAGGTGCTGTACCATGACATTACTTAAGCTTAAAAATGTGGAAATAAAGACTGAAAATATTTCTTCTCTTTGGGAACATCAGATCACTTAAAATGAAAGCTATAATAACAATAAAAGAGGAATGACTATCCAGACTCCCTGTTTTCCATAGTGAAATTAAAGAATAAGCCACACAGGGAACTACTGCGGAATCCCAGATTGCTCGTTTTAACACATCTTAAAAAAAAAAAAAAAAATCAAAACAAACAACAAGCAAATAAACTACAAAAAAAAAAAAAAAAAAGCACACACAAAAAACCCCAACAACTCAACAGTCATCTTACTTGCAGGTCTCAAGCACCAGACTATCTTACGAGTCTTTGCCTCAGAACTGTTTTAAGTTGTGGAATGACTAGCTTAATTTATAAAGAATTATTTTGTAATTTTATAACTTAGGATTTATTATACAAGGCCCTTGCTTTACAGTACATGCAACAGACTTGAATATCGAACACTTATAAAGCTATCTTTAATCTATGTGCCATGTGATGGCTTCCTAATTCAGCTACTAAATAGTTTTCAACATAACCAAATGAGGAAACTTATTTTTTTACTGGGATACATTTTGTCCCATTCCAAATCTGATGTGAGCATGGAAAATTACAGCAGCTCTGCAGGTTCTCAGTTTTACACTGTTAAACTAAATTACTGGTTTATTTCTGATTTTTATGGTAATACTTTCTTTCATTGTCAGATCTGTTTTCTCTGCTAGTGTTTTCAAGGGCACTAATGATGGGTGATCATTTCTTAAAATCAGGGCCTGTATGTTTCGGTTCTTAAAACCAACACAATTTTGGCCTGGCAGTAAGACTATCTAGATCGGGAATCATTTAGGATTGCTGAAATTTGACTGACAAGTATCACCTAGTTATTTCACTCAAATTACTAGATAATGGCAGATTTCTGTCTCTGTCAACCTCAGCTGCATGCGAAGAATTACTGCAGAGATTGAATTGAGAATTTAAATCTCCAGTGAACATTACTTCTAAAATATTTCACTTGCATTATATACTGTTATTACAGTAGAATTTTACATCATCTGCTTGCATAAGTAAAACAACTCTTAGTACTGTCAAAACTGGAAAGTAACAAATGTGTTTAACCAGTAAACTTCTTGTAAACTACACAATGTCTCAAAAATTCATCTCAGATTATCTGTTGATTTTAATAAGAAGAAAATCTGTACTGTCTTAATTTCTTACAGATAGAAACAAATTAGAGTTTTGATAATTATGGGACTGAGTTGTGATCCCTTTGAATAGCAGTTTTCTTGGCAATTAGTCATCCTGATTTTCGTTCATTGATTCAGTCATAATTGATTTTATAGGGATTAATTTCAGTGAATACCATGATGAAAGCCAGTTGCAGAGGCTTTCAGCCCAGAGCAGTTTTATTGTCTTACAAAAATGACAAGATAGGATAAACTTACTCTAAAATTTAAAATTATGTTTGAATTATTAATGAACTGTTAGTAGCATGAAAACCATGGTAAAATTCTTCTTATTATTATTATTATCATTATTATTATTTTTATCATTATTATTATTATTTAGTAAGTATTTTACTTTTTAGGTTCCCAATATAATTGATTCGGTTTAAACTAAAAGAGTAAATTTAAGTTATTCTGTAAATAAGACTATTAAATTTCAAGGAAGTACTGATAAACTAAAGCAACTAAGAATGTAAAGGCAGAGGAAGCCTGAAAGGGAGAAAGCATAAGGAATCTGCATTTTCCCAAGGAAGGAGCATAGTTTTCTGTAGAAATTTAATAAAAAGAATGCCTAAAAGTAATGAAAAAAAAAACAAACTATATCACAGAGGGAAAGAAGGCATGCTTGAAGTGAACATTTCCAGAAGTCGTTGAGAGTTAAGAATTACTGGTAATACTGAAAACAATCAATTGTTCTTGCTGTATAAAGGAGTACTGTACAGGAGAAGCAATGCTGATGGTGGGACAGAGGTAATATATGAAGCAGTGAGGACAATCCTGAAAGAATATATTTCATTTTTCAGCTAGGGTGATTATTTGAGGATGAAGGTAGAATGGGAATAAAATCAAATGTATGAAAATAGACATTACTATAGTCAAAGTGGAAGTAAAACGCAGAAATCAAAGCTCTCAAGTCAAGATGATGTAGTAAATCTTGATCAAAGAAGTCTGGAAAGAGAACTGGATCATGCAATTTCAAGTCTGGTAGCAAAATCTGTCAAAATAGGAGCAGTGCTCTGTGAAGATGGAATAGAAAATGTCAAATATTTAGGAAAAGAAAAAATCATCGAAGGAACTGAAGACATATTAAATTGAATTAGACTAGTCAAGGATTTTGGACAAATCCTTGGCGGGGGGGGGAAGCAGATTCTTTGGGTAGATACAAAAAAGGCTAAAAATTGTCATGAAGTTTATCAGCAGCAGTTTTTGCAACACTACACTGAGAACATTTTTTTATATTTGGTATAGGTGAGATCTTTACACAGCCTCAGTTCATTTGTTGTCACAAATGTCTAATGCCTTTAGAGAGGGATAAAGTAGGGAGAAGGTAAGTGCTGGCCTGAAGACATTTACCTAGCACTAATGGAACTCTGAAATAATTAGTCAACACTGGGGACAAATTTTGTTTAATGCTTTTGTGCACAACTTTGGTGCAAAAATTAGTTTAAAAGATAAGAGTCAGTACGGGTAAGGATCTAGATATAAAGAATGAATTGAGTAATTGAGTAACTTTGAAGAGTGGCATGACAGAGGTGGATTCCAGCTCAGCAGTACTAAATATAAGGTCAGGCATTTTGGAACTGATAATAAAATTTAAGAAACGAATGAGGAAGAAGAAGTTTCAGTATATACTACTTGGTCAAAAAAATAATCAAAGTGATGCAGCTGAGCAAAAGATAAATGGGATGAGAGGAATTATTAATCAAGACATTTGCATCAATGAAAGTCAGAAACATTAAAACCACTTCATAAGACAGGGTTGTCACTTCATTTGAATATAGCATGAGAATACAGCACTATTATCTCACTTGGTTAAAATGGCTTCCTGATTACTATGAAGTTAAATTGCATTCATGAGCTAATATGAGGAATGAATAATCTGTGTTCCATAAGAAAGTGTTAGAGAATGTCTCATTCCAGTCTTTAGAAGACTGAAAAGAGTATATAACTGCTGCTTATAGATACATCAGAGGAAGCATAACAAGAAGTAGAAGACTTGTTTAAAATGAAGACCTATTTAAAGTGGTGGCATATATGTCAAATAGATGTATAGTCATGATAAATCATTTTAAACTGAATGGAAGCCTCAAAGTTTTCAATATAGAACAACTTTCTGGAGTAGTAGCCTGGATATCATTGTAATTTTGGGATGAAGGTTGATCAATAAATTACAGGGAGTATATGATGAAGTTATGGCAGATGATTAAACTCAGTGCTGCTGAGGTACCTTTGAATGCTGTCCTCCCTTTTCCTATTGTATGTATCTATCTGGTGGAACTGGGATGGTGACCAGATGATACAGAAAGTGTTGAAAGATTTATGTAGAGTTGCGAAGTCCCCAGTCAGCCCTGACACATGCTATTCCTGAATACCAGAATATATAATGGAGCAACAGTGCTCCCATTTCAGAAATCAAGTGTTTATTTGTAGGTATAGCCTGGCTGCTAGAAAGCTTCTATGTATGTGAAGGGAGAAGAGAGTTTTGCAAACAACAGGCTACAGTCCCACTCCATCACCTGGGCTGAGAACCTGACCAGCTGTAACGGTTCATGAACACAAGCTTGGAAGCACAGGTTATTGTGCCATTGTAGATGAGACATTTTCCTAGACAGTAATCGTGTCCTGAGAGAGTACATGATTACTTTACAACGACATGGGAAAGAGACTATGGAGAAAAAAGGGATAAAACTATGAAATACAGTTTTCATATGCCACAACTTTGTCACAATAATCTCCTTATAATCTTAGTATTCTTTTAATCACATACAATTTTGCTGAAGTCCTAAACATTATGTTACTTTTCTCTCTTTGCGTAGCCATCTTTAACAGGCTTTAACAGAGATGCACTCACTGTGTGTCATCTCGTTCCTGTAAGACATCTGACAAAAGGACTTTGTGATACAGCATTATTATTGCTGCATTGTATTTATTGAGTGATGCTTATGTTCTCAGGTATAACAGAGCCTTTTTATTAAAACTGAAAATTGCTTGAAAGTCTGAATAGTTGATCTGTACAAATGTTAGCAGTAGATTATCTAACTTAGCCTAAAAACATGGCTCCTAGGGAGCATCAGAAGACACTGTCTATCTGGCAGTCAGCTCTGTCTTTGGGTTATGTATTTACTATTTCTGTCTTGCAAGGACAAAACCTTTGTCTTCAACACTATTTGCACCTTGTGATCAGGAGGTAATAGAGTATGTAACATAATATGCCTCTGTATAGTTTTTGCAAATAGAGATTCAGAGTATTTACAATCAATTCATAACTTTCCTGCCTTCAGCTTTGCATCTTTCTTTTCATGAATGACAATAATGAAAGAAGGGGAAAGAAAAAGTAAAATAGATATGTAGACAAGCATGGTTATAAGCACTATTTCTGTATCTCTGTTGTGCTTATTAAACAAGAAGGAAAGGATTCAGATCCCATCCAGTTTTAACATCTTGTCATCCTCTTGCTTACGCTTTTCATGTTCTGTTGACAAAATTATTTCTGAATGTGTTCGTAATGTGGTGTATAATCAATTTGGTTTAATAATTGACTAAAAAGTAGTATGGGAGGATTCCAAGTTACTGTAAAATTGACTGCAAGTCTTCTCTTCATGAACATCGTTATCTGCATTTGGGATTTGTGTATATGCCTTGAGAAGAGACTACTGAACCTGCTGAGACAGATTTTGTTTTTACTTGGTTGCTCAACCTGAAGAAAATTTTCACACAAAACAATTTGCAACAATGAATCCCAAGTTCTTAATTCACTTCAGAGATGGTTGAACTACTTTTTTCAAACCATTAATTCATCAGAACTATATTTCTCACTAGTTTATGCATTACTTGTGAACCAGTTCAAGCATATTCTGATTTTTTGTTATTCTAGAGTAATTGATTAAGAGATTTTAAAGACATATCTGCTACAGCTTTACTTATTGGTCTGTTTTGTTGAACAGCTCGGTTATGTGGGCTGGGTATTCTTACCTAGTTAGGCTGGAGTACAGGGAGGAAGAAACCATAATGGTGGCTAAAGGAGGATAAATTCCCTGAAGAAGTCTGAAAGGCATTGTTTGCCTCAGAGAGAGGAACACTTCACGTGAGCAGTAGAGCAGAAGTCTGAGAGGGACTGTATTAACTGTCATGGAGGAGGAGTATGCTGATGTTCATGGAAGTTTTGTGAAAAAGGGAAAGCTTCATTATGCTGGAGTTACTTTTTCATAGAACATTAAAAAAAAAAAAGTTACTATCTTGTCTTTGGTGCTTCAAGCTATGAGTGTTAGCTTGCAGCTGCACTCTTGTGTAAATATTTCCTGGTCCTTAGTGAGTTTGTGTGCCCATGACCACAAATTATTTTTGTTCATTTTTACACTCCATTTTTTCTGTCAGAAATGTTGAAAGCATAAGAGCCTCACATTAGGAAAAAATCGATTGCTTAAGCTCTGCTGGTGCAGGACCTGCTGCGATTGCAGGGAGATACTGGCATGTGCCAGGTCCCTTCCGCCTAACCAACCTTTTAGTAGCCTGTAGCATCTAGTGTTTTGTGTAGCAAGGAGTTTCAGTGCAAGCTGAAGGAAGTACAGATAAGTCATTTATCTGCATCTTCACTGCAGGTTATATCAGTTACCTCATGTCTACCTTTCTGTGTTGAAATAATAAATGCTGTAACAAGAGCTTTTGTGAATTTGCATGTGCATGTTATTACATTGGAGACCATGTGCATCCAGCAAGTAAGATGTGCAAGGGCATAAAACCAACCACAATTAAACAGTGCCTTTCTAGTTTAAAATATTTGTAATCAGTCTAAAGTTTCTTAAGTTAATCTATTTGCTGACTTTTGTAGTTCCTTGATGAATATACTGCAATCAAAAAAAACCCTGAAATTCATTATCCAACAAAAATTACTCATTCAGCTACATCTTGTAATAATCTCAGGCTCTCCTGAGCAGAAATTGTCAATTCTTTTGTGACGTGGTAGTGTTATTTTACAGAAAGTAAACTGTAACTCACAACTTGAACTTAGCCTTTAGAACTGAAAGGACAGTACTTAAGTTTTTTTAAGAAGTTTTTTCACAGCATCCTTAATAGCTAAGGAAAAATCTATTTAAGGTAGCATCAAAAATTCTTGGGGAGTATTATTGCTATGGGTTGTTGATCTTTTCAATTAAAAAGCACCGGGAAAATAAAAGTGTGTGAGAGAACAGAGTGGAGATTGCAGTGGAAGACTGGTAGCCTGAGTAGTAAGATAGGAATTCATTTCTTATGTTTTGACTTGAGGGGGAAGAGGTCATTTTTAATGGAAATGTAAAGTCCCAGAGAATTTGTCCAGGATACTTGGTCTGAGCAAGAATTGGTTTGGGAGTAGATGTGGCCCTAACTGTAAATAAAGTTTCCACTAGGTATAAAATGCAGATTGCTTTTAAGTCAAGTTATAATAGGAAAAGAGAAGCAAATTTATGAAAAGTCTTTTGCATAGCTGAACTTTATCAGAAGGTGAAATTATTCACATAATCAAAAATGGACTCTTAAATTAATCTACAAAACCTATATTAAAATATCATTAAAGATGTAACAGAACATAAGGTGATACATGTGCATTTCTGAGATCCAGAAGATGTTAAGAGAAATAGGAGTAACTGGAAAATGAATAGCCAGTCACACCATGCAGGACTGTGACCTGTTAACAGTAGGAATACTTTATGTCTTGCCTTAATTCTGTGTTCCCTTGTTTTTGCATCAGCAACAGCTAAATTTGTGGTTAATATATCAAAACTATGGATTCTAGATAACTTTTAATACCTGCATGTAATGGAAAAAATCCATTCTTCTTCCAAAACTCAACAATAATGTTTACAAAAGAAATTTTCTAAAATAAGAAAAAAACAATTACTTGTTTTTATCTTATTCAAGTTTGTATTATATCTCAGAAACAGCACAGTATTTATCAGTGTATCCAAAGAAGAAAACATTTTGTATATAAAGCACAAATAAAACAATATAGAAATCTTGTTCAACGTGGAGAAAACTTGTCAGATACGGTTTCTTTGAGCTGCAGTTCATAAGCTTCACTTAGATTCTTCACTTACATTTTTTTCACAATTTAATGATGTTGTATCTGGAAGCAGCACCTTGTAGGCTGATAGATGATATAATGGGTTCTCAATTTAGGATCTGATTTTGAGCTCAGCTATAGGTATGATGGAGCTGTAGTGTTTATACTGTTTGAGTCAACTCTGTATAGCAGGATTATGGTACGCATCATGAAGAAAAAGAAGCATCCTTCATGAAATATGAGAAAACATTTCATATAGCAGTCAATTATTTTCATTCCTATAAGAGAGGTGATGTATTAAATATGGCATAAACAGCAGCTAACTATGGATTATAGTATTACATTTCCATAGAGAATTTCAACTGACATCATAGACTGGCACAGCAAAGTTACAGAAACAGTAGTCCATGCATTATTAATCCTGAATCTTTACTTTGCAGAAGTTTACATTTTTTCTGTGATAATTTCTCCTGTACTCTTGGTGTTGTTCCTAGAAGTCTCTCTTCATGCTGCAGCCCAGGACAAAAAAGTGGGATGCTACATAGAAATGCCTTTCGCAGGACTCCTCCCTTACCTCGGGGTAGGTTCAATGGAATTACAGGACCAGCATATCAACAGCTAGAAGAGTCAAGGATCACAGACCAGGACACAATACCTTGTCACGGGTAAGTAATAATGTAACTGAAGTGAGCCAGTGTGTGAGTATCTGCTGTTATGTGGTTAATATGCTTTGCCATTACAGTCCTTCCAACTTTGTTGTAATGTAGTGTGGATCCAGGGTTTATAGTATTGAAAGCAGAGGAATGTTTTCAGCATACTGGCTCTTTGAAGGTAATACATTCTCATTTGGCTGGCTGCTCTTTTTAAGCCTTTCAAAGGCTGTAGTCGAAAGTGATTAGAACAAAGTGATTGGCAATGTTACTCTTTATAATGGATGGTTTTTCTAGTGGCGATGTGATGTTCTAGTAGCTTTTGCATAGCATTTTTTTCTTCCATCAGCACTGAGCAAATAAGAGAAAATAATTCAGATTATTTTCTTTTTTTTAATAAGTCAATGTACATTGCAAAGTGTGTTTGCTGTAGAGACTGAATAGCGGTAACTTCAAACAAGTTTGTCTTTGAAACTGCACAAAGAATCCAGTATTTTTCCTTTTTCAGTTCAGCTTATTGGAATATTGAACGTGAGCTCCAGCTGTACGTAAGGTCTGTATTTCAGAAGTGCTCCTGAGCACCTACAGCTAGCTGCCTTTGAAGTCTTTTGCAATTGCGTATCCCTACAGATTTCCGAAGACTTTCTAGAATCACTGCAGACATGTTATATGTAAAACTAGGAGTGATATCTGGAATGGAATAATAGTTTCATTTGGACACATGTGAGTCACAGCTGAGTGCAGTGAAGTGAGCAGTTGTATGTTTTCCATATCAGAACTGGCTTTATGGAGTGCAGAACTAAGCCACCTACATGTTTAATTTTCCTGAGGGAAGAAAGGTCACTATCCACTCTGAGCTCCTGGGAAATGGCAGTCACAAGTGCTGACTGAGAATAAGTGCTTTTACACGTGTGTTGTGGGCACACACGCAGGCATGCACACATTGCATCCATGTCTGCCTCACCATGCTTTCCAACCTGCAATGAGACTGCCCAGTCTGGGGAACAGTGTGAGAGGGGGACTTGGTTCACTAAATGTTTTGTAGCTGATCTACCTAACAAAGTTGGCATCAGTAATTAGGAAAGACAGACCAAGAACAGGGCTTACCTGTGAAGGGAGAAAGCAAAGCCTCAAAAGGTTTGTGTGTCTGGTGACCTCTTTTAAAGGTATAAATTTGTCTCATACTTTTTTTCCTTTTATTCTTTGCTTCTTCTAAGGAAAACTTATTTAGTAATCCTTGCAGTAAATACATTATTGTTCATGTGTATGATGATGTGTGTATAATTCATTATAAAAATTGTGACTCCAAATGCAACCCTTCCTGAAAGGGGCAGGCTAAGAGCCTTCCCTCTTTAATGGCAGCGTCTTGTAACACAGGCTCTGGAGAGTGCTGCGGCCCCTTCCTCGGTTGAGAAGTGAGGTAGCTAGCAGCAAACCTGTCTTGCAGGTAGTTGTATTTTCTCTTCTCTAGGAAATCAGTGTGTGATATTACAAGCATCATCTTGTACTGGCCTATATTTTAAATTTGCAGGTCTGCAAAAGGTTGATATTTGGACCAGACTGTTACCCCTTCTGGCCTCAATCCACTCAAGCACTTCATCCATATTTTGTGTGCTAGGGATGTCTGTAGAATTAGATCTTCCTAATATTGACTATAACAACTGGACCATTCTCTGAAGGAGCAATAACAGGTGGTGTTGTGACAGGGATTCAAAGCAGTCTGTGTATATCACAAATATGATACCAAAAGTCTTCAACTGGTATCCATGGAAATTAATTTTTTAAATGTCAATGTAAGACATGAAAATAAAAACAATTCTTTGATCTTATTTTATTACAGTGTTTTACTGGTGATGTTTTTTATGAAAATTTAGTCTTTTAATAATGTAGCAAAACTTTTTGCAAGTTATTTTGTATTGCAGCAAAGTAATCTCTCAACCAGAATATAAGTACGCATCTTAGTTTTGAACAAATATAAAAAATAATTCGCTAATTCTACTTTATGTGGAATTCTTCTAACTTAGGAAGAGGTTTCCCCAAAATCAGATGGCTTTCCATCTTCTAAGTATCTACTAGTTTTATAGTGTTTGTATTCTCATTAGATTTCCAGCCCAAAAGAAAAGTTCCCTTGTTCCCTGCAGAACTTACACTACTTCCTTTCTTCTCCCTTTTCACCTCCATGTTTTCCTATAGGGATGCATAAACCAAAGTGATTTATGTCCCTAGTTGTTTGACCCTTCTGAAGTTCATCCATCAGCAGTTTAATCAGATTTTGTATATTTACATTTGATAGAAAGGAGGCTAATTTACCTGATTAGTTTTTGTCTAGGCTGTAAAAGGGCTCCTCTTCCCATCCCACGTTGAGAAGAAAGCTTTTGCCACCTTCCAGAAGCACCAGACCTCATGATTTGCAACAGGAGCTAATATTTGCAGAGTTTGAGTCAAAGACTGCTAATATCAGTTATTTAATCACTATGCTACTTGAAGGAGTAGAAAAACCTGCCTGAAATGAGGGGCCTAAAGAAAACAAACTATCTCAATGCCAGTCACATCTCAGTGACCAGTTTGAGTCCCTGAGGGTGTCACGAGTTTGCATGCAGTGGTTTGATCACATGCTTCCAGTGACAGCTCTTCATGTTACACTGTATGAAGTGTTGGAAGTAATGCCTTATAGCCTGTAACTGTGTACATATACAGATATAAATGTGCTTATATATACAAGAGCCAATGTGTCATATCTACAGGTAGAAAATGGGGTGTATATATATATAGGTGTATGTGCTTACAAGGCTGAACCAAAGCCCAGTAATGCTCCTAGAATGACTCCTGTTTGTTTTAACGGGCCTTTTCGTCAGGCTCTTGTACTGGACATCTATAGTTATAGGTCTTATAGCTAAGCTATTGTACTGTGCTAAACAAAAAAACATTTTATATTCTAAGTACCAATCTCTTCTGTCTCTCTTTATATGTGTTTTACAGGGACAGTAAAATTATTACGCTTTTTTCAGTGTCATTCTTTAATTTAGACTCTTGAACGCTGAGTGAGTTGTTGCATATTTATAAATGTTCAAGTTTCTCTTTTTTTTTTCTTGGTTTTAAGGAAAGGGTGGAAAGAAAGCTGCACTTTGAAATACGAGCACATGAATGAATTCGTTCAGACAAAATAATTTTTCACATAAAAAGCCAGATATTCTTGGGAGGAACTATTGTTCTGGGAAAGTTAATTATAGGAAAATGTAATTAAGATTCTGCAATTATAGGTCTAAGTCTCAGTCTACTGAAAACAGCAGCAGTCTTGTGTCACAAGTAGAAATATGGATCAGTTTATAATTGACCAAAAGCAGACTCTTACAAGACGTAAATGTAATATCCCTGCTAGTTTAATACCTTGCCCATTGCACAGTGTATGTGCTTTAATTCAACCTCAGTCCTTCTTTGAAAGCCTTGTAAGCACAGGGCAGAAACATATAATTCTGGCAGAAAATTGGTGAGTCTATCTGTACTTCAAGAAATATCATGGAAGTATGCCAGGCATTGCATTACATATTATTGTTGCTGCCAATTAGTGTTCAAAACACCAAGAACAACTGAATCTCTATTACGGAATTGGCAAATGTTATTGTTTTCTCACCAAACCCATTTTAATTCAGTTTTTTCTTGGTTTTGCTTATGTATCATCCATATAATGCATCCATTGCATGTGGAATTCATGAAAAACATTCCCTTCCTTTGTTTTCAGGGTGCAGCCCAGAATATATTTAGGGCCCGAATTACCAAAAAAGGGAATAATGCAACTGATGCGATCTCTCCAGCTATAGTCGTTTGAATTATATAATAAGCAAAGGAAACAAGAATGGGCACAACCCAAAGGTCTGCATTGTTTTGTTTTCATTTATTTTTTTTTTAATTATCTTCCCTTGGGAATAATATCCCTGATCAGTATTTCATTCATACTGATACTTGAAAACTGTTCTAAAAAGACCCTCCATAAATGGCTACACGTGTGTCTAAGCAGAGTGCAAATGCCGTTAACCAAAGCTGAGTCTTAGCTGGCTCAGATGTAGGACATAAACACAGCTATACAGCATGTACCAGAAGTTCTAGAATGCATCTGAAAAAGCCGCTTGCTATATTATTCCCCTGGGTTTCACTTCCCAAAGCAGTATGTCTTTCCATCAGATAGCAGCAAAGATCACAACACCTCCTCCATATTGCAGCACTCCCAGCTGCGTTTTCTGGTCTTTTGGGGACACCTGGAGAGTTTTCATATAAGGGCTGTACAGAACTGCATGCATGCACATGTACAGGTTAATGTGTCAAACAGTTGTACAAACACAGTGCCACCATATATGAGTTAATTACAAGTCAGTGGCGCTCTGCTGGAAATGAGCCTAAAGATATCTCCTCCTCTCTCCTGTCTGACAGCCTGCCAGGAGGATGAGGCCAAAGGGAAGCCTTTCCACTTAATTAGTGTTGTGAGCTAATATTGGACTATGGCTCTTTCATGCAATTCACGTTCTATTCCTTAGTTCTTTTTCTGCTAATGCCAAAAAGCACCAAGGCATGGATGAGTAGGAGGATATCCCTAGTGAAGTCCCGCAGGCTTAAGCAGCTTTCAGAAAAATACCCTTCAAGTCATAGCTCAAAGCAGCTGCTTCCACACCAGATGTAAATGTTGCTTTCCTCATCTATGGATAAAACCTATTAGACTTCACCATTAGCTTGACTTTAAGTAGTGATATGATCACAAAGCTGATTATAAATAAAATATGTTCCAGTACTGAGGTGATGTCTGTGGTCCTTGGCAATCATGACTAACTCATAGAGCACCATATTTGTAGTCATGCTACTTCTCAGATGGGAAACTTTTTTTTGTCATTGTTTCCTTTGGTTTATATTTAGTACACTTTCCACTTCTGTTTTTTAAGTATATAATGTAAAACTCTTTCTGATCAGAGTAATGGATTTGGCTTTAAAACAAATCAGAAATGTTGATAAAAATTCGCCTAAGTTGCCTCATAATAAATAAAAAATCATGCTATGATAATGTATTAATGGAGGATAAAGATTTTATTTTTATGTTTTTTTGAAGCACAGGATGACAGTGTCAGGAAAACACAGACATTTGCTCAAGCCAAATGTATTAGCTCTATTTCCAAATGAGATCCAAGAAAACAAATCAGGTCAACATTAGGAGTATGGGCTGTTGAAAAAAACGCGTGTTTTTAGAGGTATGCTGCACTTAGGTGCTCTGCTTGTTTGAAGGGGAGCACAGGCAATCATTTCTATATACATAAAGACTACACAGCCGTGTTTTGTTTAAAGTTCTTTTATTCTCGCACCTTTTTAAAGTGTTTTCCTAAAGTAGCCATTTGACATTGAGAGTTCTGAACTCACAAATGAAAGCAAAGAAAGCATCAATCCACTTCCCCAGTTAGGAGCATAGGAATGGAATTTCAAATATAACGTCAAAGACAAATAATAATACAGTACAACTCTTGAAATCTTTTAAAAAGGAATTGTCTTTTTTCTCATATACTGGTGGGCAAAATGAGACTGAGAGGAAAGCAATGGTTTGCCACCAGCAGATCTGAGAATCAAAGCCAGGTCTCCAGAGTCTGTTGTTTTCTCCAGGGCCACACTATTACCAAGTGTTCCTAGAGTGAGGGGAAAATGACATGCATCTTTTCAGCACAGTTTACTGAATGGCAGAGTATTACTGCTGCTTTTTGCATCTGACCACTTGATGTACAACAAAACCTTCTTTTTACTCTTTCCAGGTATTCATCCAGTGGTTTAAAAACTCCTCAGAATACTTCAATAAATATGCAACTGCCTTCAAGAGAGACAACCCCTTATTTTAATAACATGGATCAGAAGGACTTGGTCGGCTATTCGTCTTCAAGGGCCAACTCTGTTCCCATCATCCCATCTGTGGGCTTGGATGAAGCCTGCATGCAAATGCAAAATGTTTCTGAAGTAACAGGCATCAAATGGTGCAAAAACTCCTATTCAGCTGAACTTGTCAATGTGAGTTCCCCAGTCAGTAATTGTCTTATAGCAGAACAACATGAAGTGAAAATATTGCTAGAAACTGTGCAGGAGCAGATTCGGATTCTGACGGACGCGAGGCGGTCGGAGGACTATGAACTGGCGAGAGTAGAAGCAGAGAGCAGCACGAGCGAAAACACGGCCTTTCTGCCCATGAGCCCCGTGGCCAAGTCAGAGCAAGAGGCACAATTTGTCTTAAAAAGCGAAACGCAAAGAGACTCGGTATTGACCAAGTGACTTTGTGTGGGGATTGTGGGAGGGGAAACGAGATCTGTGCATTTGATGCTTTGCTAAACAGGAAGGGAGGAAATTAAGTACAAATTATTTATATGCATTAATTTAAGAGCATCTACTTAGAAGAAACCAAATAGTCAATCGCCCTCATATCATAGTGTTTTTTAACAAAATATTTTTTTAAGGGAAAAGTTCCAGGAGGGATGACGTGTGCGTCAGGTGCTTTCTAGGCAGGATTACACGTGAAGTTTCAGTTACAGAGCATTTTACCATGGTCCTCTTCAGCTCTCCAAAGGCTTAGGCTATGCATCTTTTCTTTAGTAAAGGCCAAGACCATTCTTAGATTGATTTCTGGTTTCAGGGCAGTGCTGCAGTCAGCTGCTGCCCAGGGACTCAGACCCTGGGGAGCAAGTCCCATGACCCCACCACAGACCCAGTACCTTCTCCCCCTCTCCTCTTGGTTCCAGGTTCGCACCATGGCACACAGGCATCTACTTCTGAGGTCTGGTACGTACTGTGGAATGACAATAAATCCCTAAATTGAGCCAGACACTTAACTCTCAACCTTACTTTAATGTGTCAGTCAGTCCAAGAAAGTCAATGGAAACATTTAGGAGCTTTGTGTTCAGCCAAGCGTGGAGTGGGATTGGGGTCTCTAAAGATACAGTGGTCAGGAGCCTGCGGGTGCTCCATTTTCTGAGCTTTGCCTGTCAGAGCAGCCTTGGTGGAGAGTGAGGAAGAACAAAAAGTCCAAATGTGTTTGTTATGGAATGTTTGGATTTGATTTGGGAGTTTTTGAGTGGGAACATAAATTCTGTTGTTCATTAACGACCCCTCAACATTTCTAAACTGTTATACTTTGAAGGCACTTGTAAGCTCTCAAGGAGCACTTCTAAGTATGTGTGTATTTTTTTTTAACTTATTTTTTATTATGGGTTGTTGAAAGAAGAGTCAGTTAGATCCAGAATGATCAAAATCCATCTTATAAGTGTCCACACTGCCCTAATTTGTTCCTACTTTCACTTCTCCAGTCACTTCAATTAATCATGGCTTAGGCTTGTGAACTTTAAAGCTTCAACCCTGCAGATGGTTCAGTATGGGCAGACCCACAAGCATGCATAGATATAATTCTAATTGAGCTAGGTAAGAGCAGATGGTTTCCACCAAATCACTCCCTGCAGGGAATCAAGGCCTTAGAGAAGAAATGTCATTTCCTGGTTGCCATATCCCAATCACATTATAAGCATTTTTTGCAATTGCTTTCTCTTGAGTCCTTCTTCCCCCATAACTTATAACACAATATGCCAATAATACAAGGAATTGGATTCAGTGGCATACACATTACTGGTTTTATTAGTGTTAAAATATCTCCTTATTCGTGGGGAAAAGTAAAATCAGCTATAATAAATAATTGCTAAATAGCTTTCCCTGGTTAATGACAGAAGATTGATTAAAAAAAAATTTACAGTATATACAGAGTGTAATAAAATACTCCTTTGCAGCAAATTAATTGTTAAATTTATTTATGTGCCCCAGACTTACCAGTTCTCAAGACTTCCCAAAATAGCACAATCAATCATGCAGTGCTGTTGTATGTTGAGTCAGAATAAAGCAATATTTTAACCTCTGTCAAGTAAATTTGCAAAAGAAATGCTGAAGGTGTATGTCATTTTTTTTGTTAAGGCAGTAAAAAAAATTACTATTCACAGTCTTCATTCACCAAGTCTTATTTTGGGTTTCTTTTGAGGTTTTGTTTTTTGTTTTGGCTTGATTTTTTAAGATAAAGTTAATGAAATTGTCGTGTTTACAAAACTTTCTATGCTGTAATTTTTGCTGTGTATTTTCAATAAAAATACATTTGAGGGCAAACTCGCTTTGTGCCCCAGGATGGAGCATGCCTCATTGAGAAATGCCTTCTTCAAAGACACAGGGCTTTTGTTGTAGCCGTAATGTGCGATCACCATGAGGAGTGGTCTCACCCTGACATGTTTCTGCAATATGCTGTGGCTGGGCACAGTCTCACCATGCATGAGTTGAGCTAACCACGCTAGGTATGGCCCCAAGCCCACACCAAATAAACCCTCTGAAAAACGAGGTGTTTTAGGTGGGGCTCAGCTTCACATCCCTATAGTCATATGACTTTTCTGTCAACACCATTTACATCCCACCAGCTCAGGACATGAGCAAAGTGAGGTTGCCTCTGCCCATAAATCCTGTGAATATACCTGTAATATAAAACCTGGCTACTATGTAAAGCTCTGATTCAATAATTCTTGAAGTGTGATCACAATTAATTAACTGTTCATCATTAATTTCATCAAGAAATGCTCTCTCTGCAATAAATGCAGCATCCTGCCCAGACAGATGTTTCAAAATTAAATCTTTTCAATCCAGATGTAGGGCCTTTTCACCCCCAAATCCTACCAAACTGCAAATTCACCTTTAGCAACCAACATATTGGAAATACACAGCAAAATTTCTGTTGAAGAAAGAACATGTCATAAGCAATGCCTTTATGGAGAGAATGTGTTCACTCAGCACGCCTGAAAGACTCAGAAAGAGGGGAAGAGCGATGTATTTAAGAGAACGAAATGTTTGACTGAACGATAGATCTTAAAATGGTGAGGATATCTTCAGTTCATGTTAGAGATGCGATCTTGTACTCAGCAAAGGATGTGTGACTGTTATATGTTAACTGTTCTATTCAGTTTTCAGCATGTTTGAATAGAGAGACATTAATATTAACCATATGACAGACTAGTGTATTATTTGTTAAGAGTATCACTTCAGATCCTATTGAAACTGTCATCGTTTGCAGAGGAAAAGAAAAAGGTTTGAAAACATCAAACTAGGTAGCCTTAATGTCATTTGTGTGTTTCTCTAATGCACCAGTTTTCCTCCATGGACCCTTCTATTTTACAATGAATGGAAAAAGTTTTCTCTGAAGTCTGACAGTTAACTATGTAGAGGACACAACAGAAAGTTGTACCGAAATAGCCAAAATGGTAGGCCGAATTTTGCGTTACTTCCAACCCCTATGGTCACACTGAACTCAGTGGATCAGAAGGGATGTGAGTCAGTGCAGTTCATTCCTAAAATTACATCTGTTCCTATTCTTGGAAACAGACTGTAATTCCTCTAAAAGAGTCTCTGAACTCAGTAATTTACCTGTAATGTAATTAAAAATTATATCTGACCTATGAAGTTTCAAGTGTAGTCTGGTGTGAAAATTCACACATGCAGCATTACACTCGAGTAAACTGGGAGAACAGCTAACTAAATAAATTGAACTTCCTCTGAACTGAACAGAGAAAGCCTGTGTCTCTTCAGCATAATACTGTGGAGCAGAATTGTGAGAGAAGTGTATATCCTGATTTTTTTCTTTTCTTCTGTATAGAATTTCTTCAAAATAACCCTAAAAAAAAAAAAAAAAAACCAGGTAGAATGACCCCAGCATTTGAAATAGGAAATGTAGGTGAGTATGGGCACATTTCACAACATTAAGCACTGGAAAATTCTTCAGTACACCCATGACACAAAACCGGAACATTCTAATTCTTGCACAGCTAAATTTTGATCAACAAATGCATCCATGGAAAAAGAGCTCTTCAGAATGCTTTTAGTATCTAGCCACGCTCCCAGCTGATGTAGTCAATGTAGTAATGACAGTTTATATTAATAGAGGATTACATCCAAAATCTCTTCTACTCAATCTTCAATGCAGTGTCACAGAGTTTAGTAGCCTTCCATGTGGTGTAAGGACTTCTACACTGATTTATGGAGCTATCTTCATTTAGCTTATGAAAATCATACTTGTGTCAGTGTGTGAAAGCCCTCACCAGAATATGGTGCAAGATTTGTTGCCCAAATGATTGGTTTGTCAGGTCTGTCTATTGCAAGGGCTGAGTGTCACTGACCAGGCTCTAAAAACAATGAACTTTCCACCAGGTGGCTAATGCCAGTGTTATTCATTAAAATAATGAACAGCTTCAGGTTTAAATTTTGAAAAAATAACGAAATGATGGCATGTGCTCATGACCATGCATGTGCTAGATATGTTCCTGAATCAAATATTCAATCATAAGATCATGAGAAGATAATTCATGTCTACTTCTCATGTAAGTAGGGAGAAAATCTGCATTCCTCTTTCCAGTTCATCCCCATCAAGGCCCACTTCTATGCTGTCGTATGCCTGTTTGATTTTTTCTGAAATCACTGAACTTGCAATGGTTGAGCATCTTTATTCATGTTCAGTTTCACCTTGCCCTCAGAATTTAGTATAATTGATAGCCTAATATTTGGGACATTGGAGGTGTTCGCTGAGTAACTTTAAGGCCTAAAACATTCAAAATTTTTTACATGTACGTTTGTCTGCTTTGGGTAGCCCTTATGGGAAATCTTTCCCTTGAAGAAAGATTTATGCAGCCTGTGCTGTAAGGCATTTTAAAAAAAAATCAACATTTCCAGTCTCTGAGTCAGATGCTCTCTTCGGGTTCTCCTGGGCACTGGGACCAGAAACCTCTGACTTCTTTCAGAGTACCAATGACCAGAAGTCATCTGAAGTGTCCTGAGCTATAGCTATACATCAGAACACTTCTGCCTATTAATAGTAAAACGTCTCCAAAGGTTAAGACCTCTCATATACATTGCATTAAATTATATAATAAATACAATGCCAAAGTACATAAAATGAAAAATTATATAGTAAAGATGATTGATTTTATCTATATCTTGCTTTGAAGGAATATGGAATGAGAGCTCTCAGTTGTGTAAATACTTGGAAACTAAAATACAAATAATAATAGAAAAGAATACAAAAATATTTAATATTCTAAAATACAAAAGAGAGATAGTTCCTTGCTTTCTCTGAAATAAACAGTATTAGCTAAAGATTATCAAGACGCATCAGTGAAATGAAAGAAGACCCAGTGAGGGCATTTTATATGTCATGCCAATAATACCTATAAGACAGTGTTTTTTAAGGAATTCAGGCTTAGAGTTTCTGTTGCTTGATAATACATTAAGATGACGTTTCTTTCATAACATAAAGCTTACTTCTATACAGAGCTGAGGCAAGTATCACCCACCTTAGCATAAGCAGAACAGAAACGCAGTATAGGTTTCACTTTGGCTTTCTGACTCAAGTGTTAAACTCACCTCAGATTACCTCTGATCTCTTCCAGGAAAGAATAAATGAGTATATGAGTATCCCTTAAAAAAAAAAAAGAAAATAGGTATGAATAATTTCTTACTTCCCCCCCACACCCCCCAAAATCTGCCAATTAATGCTGCTGAACTTGAATGTCCTAGAAATAATTGCCATTTTGCCAGTTCTTGATGGGGAAAACAGCAGCAGGGAAAATTACCACCCCCACCACCCCAGCAAGGTGCACACTGTGAATTTCTGGAGAAGAGGGTAGGGAGCTTCTCCTGGTTGTCACAGAGGGTAGGGAGGTTCTCCTGGCTGTGCCACAGCTTTTCCATGGGTGAGGAAGGATAGATTTTGGGTTGGACCAGGAGACGTCATCTGAGAAACTTGCCTTACCTTTATTTCTTTCTCAGATCTCTGTCAAGTCAGTGAAACCATGGTCATCAGCACTAGTTGGTTTTATAAGTCAGCGATTTCCAAATTCTGGTATCCTTTGACGTGTTGAATTTTGGGAGCAGAGACTTCTCAAAAAAAAAAAAAAAAAAAATAAATTTCTTCTGTATTCTGTAATTTTTTAAACCATCTTTACCTGAAATGTTTGCATTACTTTATACTTTATTTTTAAAACAATTAGGTGTTACAAGTATGAATTCCAAACTTATATTTATATCACGATAATAGGGCATGGTTAAGATCTGTGTGTCATGTTTCTCTCCTGATCTAGTTGAAGATGTCCCTGCTCATCTCAGGGGTGTTAGACTAGGTGACCTTCAAAGGTCCCTTCCAACCCAAACCATTCTAACCGTTCTCTGAGAAGCATGTTCAAGTTACTTCTTTTATTTTTTGAATCATCCATAAAATGCTGCAGGTTTCTGTGCACATTAATGGCCACTTTGAGTTTTATATGGAAAGGTAAATAAAAGTAACATTTTTGCAAAGAACAAATGGACTACGTAAAACTTCCAGGTCAGACTCTAGTGGTGTACAAGTGGCAGCCGTTTCACAGAAAGCATAGTTAATGTGAAGGGAATGAGCCCCCCAGAGGAAGATATTTATGATGGCTCAGCAGTTGAGCTGACTAAAATAAACCCCAGGTTTCCACCTCCATAGTGCTAACCTATGCTCCTTTCTAAAGCTGGCCCACCCCAAGCCACAGGGTGTCTGCAGCTCCACCACTAGTGACTGTACCAAAAGGCAGGTGTCAGCACTGACTTCTGCAAAAGCTCCTCTTATTAAATCAAAATGAAATAATATGAACTAAAAATCGATGGGACTGATTCTCAATTGCTGTCAGGTTATAGGGAGCACCAGCAATGGTGCTAATTTACAGTTTCTGAGGCTGCGGCTCATGGTTTGGCGTGACCCATGAGTTTCCACCGTCTGAGCTGGAGCAATCCGAGCAGAAATTTCTCTGCCCATCAGGGTAACTTCAGAACATTATTAAAGCAGTTTGAGTCCAACTAACCTCATTTTTTGTACTTCACTGTGTATTGTCCTTGATTATTGTAGAGGTGAAGCTGCTTCCAAAGTCTGCTTAAAGCGTCATCTCTGATGTGTCTTTGTCAGAGTAACTGGTTGTGATCACTCAACTCCAGTTCTGGCAGTGGTGTAAAGTCCTCCAACTCTACAGGTCAGAGCTGGGTCTTGCAGTCCAAAATCACATATATATCATAGAACCATAGAGTGGTTTGGGTTTTAAGGGACCTTAAAGATTATTTAGTTCCAACCCCTCTGCCACAGGCAGGGACACCTTTCACTAGACCATGTTGCTCAAAGGCCCACAGAACCTGGCCTTGAACACTTACAGGGATGGGGCTTAAGGGACCTTAAAGATTATTTAGTTCCAACCCCTCTGCCACAGGCAGGGACACCTTTCACTAGACCATGTTGCTCAAAGGCCCACAGAACCTGGCCTTGAACACTTACAGGGATGGGGCATCTAAAGCTTCTCTCAGCAACCTGTTCCAGTGCCTCACCACCCTCATAGTGAAGGAGTATGTACAAGCAAAACTCCCCATACTTGTTCTGCACAATTGTATGCGTTCAGATCTAAGCATGGATCAGCTGCCAGGCTGATCTTTCACTGTTTTATTTAACAAAGCTATCTTTTAAATATAATTTTCTATGCTGCTTCTCTGTATGTTGTATAGGGAAGCAGCGAAGGCAAGTTCACCATGTCTGCATTTTCACCTCAGCTAACAATAGTAGGCGGGGGTTTTTTTCCCAAAGTAGCTCAGGAGACAAAGTTGTTAAAATTCTGACCTCAGAGGAAAGACTGGTACCCTGGCAGGGAGGCTTATTCTGAGTAGGTGCTTATCTAGTCTGTCTTTCTTCCTAAGCAGCCTTTCTTCCAAGAGGCAGTGTACCTAAAACTTGCAAAACATAAGCAAAGCTAAGGCAAAACATGGACTCTTCCTTCTTTGCAGAGGAGTCTGGGACACAAGCAAGGGCTAATTACCAAAAACCTTTCCAGCTAGTTCCACTAGTATTTGCACATACTGGTAATACTAAAATGACTGTGTATGATTTGGTCCCATTTATTGGCAAGCTGTGATGTATGTAAACTGATAGCCTGTTTTAAATTGTCAGTGTTTTGCAGTGTCTCAGGATGGAGTTTCAGAGTGCTCAGGACAGCATTTACCACTCTCCTTAACCTCCATCACAGTTTCATTTGACTAATGGACGTTTCTATTACACAGGCAGAAGTGACACCCCACTGCTGGAGGCGTGAGTTGTCGCACCAAGCCCCACATAGCTTTTTGGCAAACAAGGCAACCAGTCCTTCCTTCAGCCTTGCAGGCAGTACCCTGGGCTGTGAGGGAGCATTCTGCAGGCTCAGCCCCTTTGGCAGGCAAGAAATCAGGTTTCACAGCAGGGGAGGCCTCCTAAGCTAAAAAGGAAAAAACTCCCTCAAGATTGAGATAAAAGAGTAACTTGGGCAAAAACAAACTAGAAATCACAGTCCTTCAAAACAAGTTGTGGTTTTCATTTCAATTTCTCCAGTAAGTGAGTAGTTTTTTTTAAATTGACACTTAGGTCAATTTAAAGCTGTCTCTGGACAGTTTCAGAGACTAAAGAGAACACATCACAGTGCAAAAGCCTATGCTCTAGGAAAGCACTGTAGTTCACAGGCAACGTTCCATCCTTGTGGGTAGGATCTGGGCATCAGTGCTTTGCCAGTCTTCCTTAGTTTGCTGACAGAAGCCCAGGCAGTGCCCTGCGCTCCTCACTCACTGGCTGATGATGAGACCTGGAGCAAATCCTCTACTAGAAGCACTTAAAAATGAAACAAAGGTGAAGGAAACATGGCTTGTTCACTGTGAATATCCAGCTGGGATAGCTGGAATAACTGCAAGAGAATCATTTGCCTTTGCAAAATGATTTATTGGTTAATAGTTTTTCAGTCCTTGCTATTTAGTCAAACAAGGACGTTGATTTCCAGAAATAAAAGTGGAATGATTGGTTCCTGGAACCGGTTGTAATGGTCACAAATCCAATATTTCAGACTTTTTGCTGAGCACTGATCAGGTAGAATCAATTGGGCTTCATTCAAGTAGATGAACTTGTAGAGATATTCCTGATTTCCTTTATTGATCACTATATCTTTTCCATATCATATAAAATTATGTTTACTTTAAAACCGATTTGTAGATATGCATGAAACAACACCTAATGTGGACATGAAGTTTGAACGCTCTCAATGCATAGGATGAGTCTTGTGAGACCTTCATTTTAGCAGCTGAAAGGAACCATTCACTGAAAGACAACTAATTGATTTCAACAAAATTGATTCTGCTGTCAATAAAGTCACTGATAAACACTTGAACTGGATTTGGGGCTTCTGAATAATATATATAGATACGTAAAGCTACATACACAACTTTCTTTTAGAACACAGAAATGAATGCTCCAACTTAAAGTTTATTCATCTAAATAGCTGGAGAGAATATCCACTTAACCACATAGCTTAAACACATTGAAGAAGGGGGGAAAGGTATTTATTTTCAACTGTATTTATTTTTTCACTGGTACAAACAGAAATAAAAACAGAAGAAAAATAATCATAGTGCCTATGACAAAGGTTGTGTTTCAAGGACTGTGCAATGTGTACCACTATTATTTTAATTACAAATGGAAGCCACTTTTAGACTGAGTGTGGTTGAGAGGAAATAACCTTAGAAAAAGTGTCACCCACCATCCCAGGAAATGTTTGGGTTTGGTATGTTTGGCCTCCGTTTTTGTGGAGCTGTACATTCCTGTCCATGGGTTTAAAGGATAAAAAAAGAACTGATTTCAGAATCAATCTGTATTTTGACTCGTTTTTGTACTCCCAACATCCAGGGTGGTTTACTATATGTGTAAGTGAAGCTGAACAGTGTAATTTTTCTATTTAGTGTCACAAATGAGTTTTATTGCTTTATTGAATTCAGTCCTTTTTCCCTGCTGAAGTGGTGTGGTGTGCTCCTGCTGTTGCCAGCCATCTCTCTCTTAAAGCAGAGGTTTCGTTTGTTAGCAAGCCACAAAGAGGCCCCTCCCAGAGCCCCCCAGCTGGGGCAGCTACATGGAAAGCGGTGCCTCCTTGCACCCTGCAGTACCCTGCATGGATGTCCCTCCCCTTCCCCCTGTGCCCAGGGATGTAGCTTTCACATGCATCCCTGGTGGTTTGTGCTGAATCGCTCCATGCTGAGCTTATTCATCATCCAACCCCCATAGAGACTTTCTGCCTGAGTTCCTCCAAAAATGCCTCTCTAGTTGATGCCAGATAGCCCCCAGGTGAAGCCTCGAGTCACTGCAGCTCCCTGCCACTGCTGGCTCCACTCACAGTGTGCTGAGCACATTAAATCTGAGCTGAGACCCAGCCTGCTCCCAGGCATGGGAAGGAGGGTGCAGTGCTAGGGGTCAGGAGGGCAGCAGGTACTCCACAGCTCTGCTCTGCTTCAGTCAGGTTATCCCAGTACCAACATCACACACACACCACCACCCCCCCCGATGACTCTTGGCCACTGCCTTGCAGATCCCCACCTTCCTGGCTAACTGGCCTTTTTATTCTAGCTCAGAAGAGCTGTCTGAATCTGTCACTCAGCTTCTGCTTATACATGTTTTTTTCTCGAAATCTGCCTTACTTTAGTAATGTTAGTCCAAGTGCTTGTGAACACACCAAATTGCAGAAAAATATTTCACTTTCAAAGCTGCTCTTCCAGGCACCTCATCCCCCTGGGCACAGGCACTTGAATGAGTTTAATGCTGAAACTTACTGGTCTAATAAGATTTTTCCTTTTGCCCAGGGCTAAGGACAGGTTTGGGTGGGAGTTCAACACTGCCCCAAGTCCCACCCACAAGCAACTCACACACCTGCATTAGATGGAGCTGTTCACCTGGTTTGCAGCCACTGAGGATATTTATCTCCCCACCCATGGCCACCCATTCAGGTCTTTTTTGCCCTGTGTGTCTGCATCAGAAGGGTCTTGTCCTGCTGAGAGGAGGCAGCTCTAGAGGTATGGCTCTAGCAGGAGGTTTGTTTCTTAAATGTGCCGTTTCTAATTAAATGTGTTAGGTAATATTTTTGTTGTTGTTGTTTGGGTGTTTTTTTTCTCCCTCCTTTCCCTTTTGGTTTGTGCTGGATATTTTATGTACTAATTATTTTATTTGTTCTCTGGAATAGTAATTCAGTTTATTAGACTGAGCAGAGATTAAGGTATTAGATTACAATAGCCTTACAGTTTTATCTTAAAGTTTTCACTCCATTCAGAGCTATGGTTGATGGTTTTGAAAATGTGCCTACTTGGTAAGAAAGCATCATCTTTGTTTCCCCCTTCACCCAAGGGTAAATTGTAAGTTTCTTGTCTGCTGCCTTTGAGAATGGAAAAATCTAAATCTTATGTAGAGTATGGTTTATGCCACAAAAGTCACTGCATACTATCCAACCATCCGCTAAAACAGCCTACGTGGTGAGGAACCATGCTAACTTTCAAGGGTGCAATTTAAAATGTAACAAATAAGGATGCAATGAGAGTGGTTCATAAAATGCCCATTAAGTCATGTTTGAGGCTCACTTAAAACTTCGTGTTCTTATGGAATGCCAATGTCAAAGGCACATTAATTATTACTGCTTTCTGAAGCAAGGCTACAGCAAGCTTCAGGAATTTCTTGTGACATTCTTATCCTAATAATTCAATCTACTTTGCTTAGGCAGTCACCTGCAGAACAAAAACTTTCTTCAAATCACTGAAGTACTTTTAATTTGTACTGTTCACAGACCCATAGCATGTTGTTAAAAATGCTAACAAGTTATGTCCACTGCTAATGCCAAACACTGCAGTTACTAGCAAAGTGCTTATAGGAATGTCCATAGGTACTATGAAAAATAATAATATGTCTTATTGTAAGCATCTTTGTTGCTAGGGCTTGGTGAGCATCTGCACTCACAGATCACACTGAAGCATTTAGTCACTTGCAAAATGTCTCAGGAGGAGTAGCACTCCTCCGTAAAATAAAGGGTTTGTTACCAATTTAATACTACTTAAAATAGTTCATTTATGTTTACAGGTTCTCAATGTTTTCTAACCTTGAGTAGAAGAGCTTGTTTCTCTTTATTTATTACCTATCAGTACAGTAAGAGATGAAATTATAGGTGGGTGCACAGCAACAGAACAACTACTCACAAAATTCTGATTTCACTCTTCTTTAGTAAAAAAAGAGTAAAATCGGAGACCACAGAGCTTGTGGGTGTTTTCTTAATTTGGTATTCATAAGCATTGTTACAATAGGATTTACCAAGATGCTAAGATGCAAGGAAGAAGCTGATGTTTTGGGAGGCTCTGGCTGTTTGCAGCAGAGGACTTGGAGGAAACCAAGGTGTGAAGGAAAGGAAAACTCAGGGCAGATTTTGGGAAGATCTGTGTGCCAGATACTAATAAGGACTTAACAAGAAAACTGTCCTTGAACCTCCCCTGTAGTCAGGTGGATATAAGTTAGATGGACAGATCCAGTTCAGTAGAGGGGAGCTACTTGCAAAACTAGGTGGGGGAATCTACTCTGAGAATAAGATTCCTTGGGTTTTGTTCTTGGTAATTAGCTATTAAAAAAAAAAAAGAGGTGGCTCCAAATACAAATTTTTGTTCAGCATAATCATGTGAGAGAAAAATTGTAGAGGGATTTGTTGGGTCAATCCCAGCACAGCTACAGGTTGGGCACGGAACTGATCCAGAGCAGCCCTGTGGAGAAGGACCTGGGGGTGTTGGTCAGCAAGAAACTGAACCTGAGCCAGCAGTGTGTGCTCACAGCAGCATGAGGCACCCCTGCCCATGGCAGGGGGGGTTGGAACTAGATGATCTTAAGGTCCTTCCCAACCCTAACCATTCTGTGATTCTATGTTTAGTGCCTAGGTGATCTTGACCCACACTGCACCTCCTAACTCATCAGCCTGATGGGCTAGGAATGGTGAAGTAGACTGACTAATCCATTATAAAGGTGATGCTTTCCAGCAGAGCTGATTTCTTTTTAAGGAATCAAAGTGGCTAGAGGAAAAGAAGTGCACACCATTATTGCTACCAAAAAAAAAAAAAAAAAAAGGAGATATTTGCTTAGTTATTCCTCTACATTTTCTCCTGAATTCGGGACAGAGAAAGTTAACTTGGGGAAAACGATTTTTTACAAACTAGTTTGTAGCCTGTGATGGTAGATAACAGCATTGATTCTACAGTCAGATTGGGTAGTGCATGCATACACGTGCCTGTCTTGCTCCACTCGACACCTCTCATATATTGCTTTCTCTTCCTGCTATTTCTCTCTCCATTCAGAAAATGTTCCAATGTAGCAGATTTGGGGCAATGGGAATGGAGGGAATGTGGCTTATCTCCAAGAGTTAATACGAATCTCTACAGCTGCAGTATGTCCTCTGCTTTCTTTTTGGAGTCTTATACAAATTCTCCAGTTGTCCTTCTCGGGGATTCTCTAGTTCCTTTTCTGTCATGCTTGATAGTTTGGTGCTATTTTTTCTAAAAATAGTGCTGCTATTCTAGGCTGTGATTTATACCAGGGATAAGAGACATGGCAGCTATTCAGGGCTTGCTTTTTTAAAAAATAAATAAATAAGTAGATTCTGGGTTTGGCCAAGTTTCCAGGAAATTTGGAGGGCCTGAGGCTGGTCCTGATATAGCCAGAAAGCTGAATTGAGTGGAGGTGTCTGCGCAGGGATGGCAGAACCTTCCTGGGAGATCCTAGGGTATGGGGACTCTCCTGCCAAGATCACTTGTCAAATCACTGGTGAGCCAATGTTGTAGGGGTAATTTGGTAGGGAAGTTTTATGGTGAGCTATAGTTTATGGACATCAGTTGTCCTTTTTACAACCAGCAGCATGAGGAGCATGTGAAGCCACTGTAGTGTGCAACACATGAATGAGGTGGATGGGACAGATGGATGCAGGTGTCTGACAAGCCCTGCAGCTAGCAGGGGAACTGGGAGAAGAGGAGATCTTGCTTTTCTCTGAGCTGTGCTTGATATGCAAGCCTTACGGAGCACTGCAGAGGTCGCGTGCTTTTTGGTTGTTACTCTTTGTTAACAGTCGGTATTTCACCATTGGATGTTAACAGCTTCTTGACCAAATCCCCACTGGGTATGCATTGTTCTTTGAGCTTTCTCACTTTGAAATGAATAATGTTTATGGATTTATTGTTGGTAACTTTTATTGTAAATGTAGACCAGCAAGATATAGAGATGTAACTTTTGACTTAAAATCAAATGAACCTTTCATTCCTAACTAGCTAATTGAGCCAATATAGACTAAATTATCTAATATAGAGCTTCCTCTGTATGAATTAAATGGGTTAATCTTTATTAGAAAGCTATCAATAATTATATTACTGTACTGGTCTATTGATTCCTTTCCTCAAGAAGTTGTTATTTTTATACGGCTACATTGGCCTGGAGTAATTACAAGCCCAGGATTACTTTAAGCCCTTCGGTTTAGCACTCTTCTGCTAGAATTTACTGCTTCTACTAAAGTCTTACAAATACTGGGAAGGAATAACAGCGCATAGAGGAAAATTTCTTCACCTGAGTGTCATGAAAGATGTTTCATGGAAGACATGTCATCGAGCCAAGCAGGAGTGAATTTCATGACTTATGGATTAAATATCTCTTTAATCAAGATGTCTTAAGTAGCCAGTTTAATCATTGTCATCAACTTCATCAGGGTGATTGAAACCGTCATTACTTTAGCAACTGATTAGCAAGAGCTGGATGGGGTCTTCCCACAAATGCTGGAGCTGCTCATTAGAAAGGTGTCAGAGGTCCCTGAGGGTATCTCTGCATAATCTGCCCTGGTGCTTTTGCTGCATTTTGGTAGAGTGTGTATTTTTCCTTAGATTAAACTTCCTTCAGTTTAATTAAAATTAATTACTAATTTGTATTACAAATACCTAAGTATTTATGCGTAAAGTTTGTTGATAAAAGCAAAGTGCACAGAAGTCTATTTGATTGCTTCTTAGGCTTTATAACCAAGGCCAAACAAATCATTAACTATTTAAACACAGTTAAGAAAAAAAAATCTAAAAGAATCAGATTTTCTGGAAGGAAAAAAAAAAAACCCACAACAACTATGCATCTAAACAAAGCAAAATCCCAAAGCTATGTATGCTGGAGTGGGCAGGTGGTTGATCTGTGGTCAGACAGAAAAACAATGTTGGGCAAGACCAGGAAAATTATAGTTTGGAAGTTAAGAGGTTCCCCATCTGGGATAAGAAGATAAATTGATTTGTAGTATGGTTCACATGTAGCACACTCCTGGGGTATTTGGTACAGATAAAGGGAAACTAAGAATTTTTCTAAGTAATTTAGAAGAGGCCATGTAAGATATAAGCAGCAGCAAAGCCCTGAGAAGGTTTTCAGGAGCATAAAAATGAGTTTGAGAAGCAACTAAAATAACCATATAGCAAGGTACTTGTAGAGGTGATGAATCCATCCAGATAAAGACTTTGGGCAGTGAGGCTTTCTGTCAAACTGAAGCAAAGTTATGCCTGGTTAGGAATGCAGCCATCTTGCTCTGCTTTTAAGATTTGTATTTATTTTCCTAAAAAAAAAAGAAAAAAAGGCGGAAGTCTTATTTTGGTTATTTAACTTCTTCGTGCTAACAATTACTTAGGTCATTGATCAAAGACACAGATACTAGCAGTCATATCAGTAATCTTGAAATAATTTATCTCGAATTAGTCAATCCAAATTTTGCTTTGGATTCTTGGCAGAGGTTAGCAGTTGGTCTGACAGAATTAGAACAAAACCTGATCAAAAGTTCTGAAATACTTCCCAGCACAGAGAGGAAAATCGAGCAGCTCTCAGATGAATATGGGAGTGACTTGAAAATTTGTAATCCAAGCCTCTTGATTTCTGGAATAAACTAGTGATACACCTCGTCTGTATTTGAATGGAGGTTGAGGAGAGGAAGCCAAGAGTGGTTTTGTCGTTTAGTAGTAACCATCATGGGAAAGGCAATCATTTGCAGCAGCCCTTCAAGGAAGCAGCAAGTACAAGTGATAAGGAGGGCCCCTAGTAATGCACAAAAAATTCAGAGGGACACAAAATATCAACTTAGTTCTGGAATGTATGGGAAAACATTATTTTGTAACTAAAGAAAGTATTTTTATTATCTTCATGGTTTACAAGCTGAGCTAGATGTTGAGCTTGACTGAAAAGGGAAGTGACATGAAAATGAGAATTTAATGAATGTGGGGAAAGCAAAGGATAAAGGAATTAGAAGGGGTTTTGGATAGGGGAACAATGAATGGCTCCCCTATGTTATTTCTTGTATTGAAAAGCTGTGTTCTTGTCATCTTTGAAATATGTGGGAGAACACTTGAGACCAAGTGGCATGTACTGATTTAAGAGTCATAATCTCTCCCCATTTTGGGATAGGAATATTTGTGTTCAGCTTTTTACTATAGGCATTTCCTCAGTTGTAATGGGGGAATTGTACTGAGTTTTCCAAGGCTTTTGTGGCTTTTCAGTTCAGTTCAGTGAACTCTGGGATGTCATAGGTATTGCTTGATGAGGTCTTGAGTACCTGTTTTTATTATTAGTGGGGTATTTCGCAGAGTATTGGGTTCTCCAGATCCACACAAGTGACTTTGTAGCTGTTGAAATATTTCATGGGCCTGAGTAGAGCTCCTCCAATCCAAAGCAGTATTCTCTGACATCACAGGGTACACAGAGAAGATATTTTTGATCCTGAAGTTGACAGAACGGATCTTACCAGGCTTCCTGCACTGGCACAGGTATCCTTCTTTGGTGCATAGAGAGCTGTGCTGTCATTCCACCTCTCTACCTTCCTGAGTGAGTAGAGCTGGAGAGAAGGTGGTGTGGCACTGATGCTACCAGCACCCCTCCAAGGCTGTACTGTGGTACAGCTGGTGCTGTTGCAGCAGAGCTGTGCTTGAATTGGACTAGTGTGACTCAGGTTTGTTATTGCTCACATGTGTGGGAGAGTTTGAATCAAATTTTCGTTTTATTCTTTGGGCTCATCATCTTTAGCATAAAAGAAGTGTTTCCACTGTGGCTACTGTTTCAAAACACATAACTAAAATACTATTTCTGGTACTTCTTATTAGTGACAGTCTTTCTTGCTTACCTTTGTTTGCTGCCCTGCAGGTGGGCTTTGGCTGACACATACACGCTTCCACTGTGGTGTTGCTCTCTGTTGCCTGGAAGGAGCATTTGGTACAATTAACAGGCTTTTTATGGTAATACAATTGTTTTGAGAGGGTATTTTGGAGTATCTCTGTGCTTGGCAATTGCTGAAGCTGACAGTTGCTGAAGCAGCAGCACCTGTGACTTTTTGGAGAGAGGACAAACAAGCTGCAGACAGATGGATTGTGGTGGGGGGCAGCCACCAGGCTTGGTAAACTGCAGTGGCTGGCTAATGCTGAGGCCATGGCTGCTTCACTGTCCTAAAATGAGGAGTTCAGGTCTCTGTTCCCACTGAGGAGGACAATCAAACCTTCTAAACATAACAAATAACCATGGCAGCAGACTGCAAAGCAATGAAACACATCTGATGACTGGTGGTGGCTTGTCAGCAGTAAATAATCCTGTATGTGAGCTGACAGCAGCTCCCACCTGATCTTTGTTCAGCCAGAAGCTGGATGTGGGAGATGTCATAGACCATGTGGATGAGAACCAGTGTCTGCTAATGCAGTGACAGGAGGGAATTTACCATAGGGCAAGGTAGTTTCCAGCTCTTTATTGTCTTTCAGATAGTACTGCTGCAGTGCATTCACCAAATTGGTGTTTGTGGGCAGCACTGAGAAGCACTACAGAGTAGGTGAGTCAGATTTCTAAAGTATGCTATACAGCTTTCTGAGCAAAAGCAGAGCCATGGTTATGATGTTGTGCTTGTATCTGAAGAAAGAATTCAATTGTTGCTGTAATGAAGAATGCTATTTAACTTCTCTGCTTCTGCCTTGTTTGTATATTTCCTACATACTTCCTTCTAGATTTCTTTATTCCTACTGTCTGTTTTAGTTGATCTAATTTTGTGGTCAAAATGAGCAGATGGAGAGGGATGTGCTATTCCCTAGCATGTTCTAAATGACATCAGCCTAGTGAGTTTAAGCCTCAGTACAAATAGCTGAAGCTAGAATCGTAAACAACTGCTGTATCTTACACAAATGATGTCTCTCAGCCTGCTAATGGAGTAGGAATATATTAACCTCCCACCAACAAGACAGAGCTCGTGCACGTGCTGTCTTGACCTGCCTAAAGACTATTTACTTTTATAGGATGCTGTGAAAAGAGATGGTGAATTTGTTACCAGGAGTACTTCTGTAGAATTACACCACCCTCATTGTAAAGAATATTTTCCTCACATCCAGCCTGAATCTTCCCGCTTATAGTTTAAAGCCACTACCCCTTGTCCTGTTGCAATGGGCCCTGCTAAAACATCTCTCCCCAGTACATACTGATTTCCTCTAAACATTTTGAGTAGCCAAAACCCCATGAAAATGTTACTTTTATCCCAAGAAGAAATACTAGCCATCATCAGCTTTTCCAGAAAATAAGATTTTTTCATAGGACTGTGAGGAGACAGCATGCAATGAAATACTGCAGCTCAGGTATGTGCATACAAGTTACAGCTCAGACTGCAGAGGAGATCTGCAGAGAGAGACTGATCAAGTTACTGAAACTTCTGGAGATCACAGCCTCAGTTTCCACAGCTAAAGTTCTTCCTGCACCCACCACTCTTTTTAGGAAGCTCTCCAACCAGAGGATCTCAATTAGTGATGACGACAATGTGGGACAAAAGTAATGAACATGCCCAGGAATGTTTATACACAGAAACCACCCTCTATATGGTTCTACAAAACAGTATTTCAGCAGTTTGGCAGGTGACAGTTAGTTCTTGTTTTCCTACTGAAAGAGGTAGGAAAGAGTTATTAGGAGTGGTTGTAATGCTTTAATTTATTCTTAATTAAATCTTACTGAATTCTATTTCACTTTCAAATTTTCCTGTGTTTATGGGTGATTTGCAATTCAGACTTACTATTCATGCTTAAGTTGCTGTTTATGCATGTACTTTCTATGGTTGCTAATGAATTTAACTCAGACTTGCTAGCAGTATTTTTAAGAAAGGCCTGGGAACAGTGTGTAGTTTGGGTGTTCTGGTGCTTTTTTTTAGATCTCAGATACTGTTGATTGGGTTCAGAAGAATTCAAGCTGAAAAATCAGGAACATCTATTTTCTTTTGTGATTATAACGTTACCACGATATGTTTTGGTCAGTGTTTTTCCTTTGAATTCTCAGCTAAAGAAAACAAAAAATGGGGAATGGACTGAGGTGTGTGTGGTTTGTTTGGGTTTTTTTGTTTGGTTAGGGGTTTTTTTTTGGTGGTTTTTTTTGGGCCTTTTTTTTTTTTTTTTTTTTTTTTTTTTTTTATAAAAAAGGCTGAGTCCTCCATGTATGCACTTGCACTTAATTCCTTTCGGTCATTAATCAAACAGTGAAATATGGGAAAACTAAACTAAATTCAAACAGCAATTATTTCACTACCATTTGGCTGTTGGGCCAATCAGTTTGTTAAATGTGAATCTTTGCTTTTTGTCTTCATAGTTTTTGAATAAAATTAATTGCATTTCCTTTGATGGGGGAATAAATAGGAAATCAAATGTAGAAGGTCAGAAATTAATAATCATAGTATTAAATACTGGCACGCTTTCACATTAACAGCAAACTTGAGATTGAGATTGAAGGCATGTTTGTGTTGTAGCTGTGAAGAGACAGACTCATGGTAGTCATCTTGCCATCCCACTGACAGCAGGTGTACTCGATCATAGCTTTCCCATATTCAGCTGACTATCATGACTGTGTATTCTTGTACCAACTCTTACACAATATTTGCCATCCATTATACTTGGATATATTTGATACAACATACCCTGCTACAGCTAACCCAGGGTGTTCAGCTAAACCAGGGCAAAACCACAAAGTGCATCTTAGCTGTGGATGGTGAGCTGGAAACTGGGTGGACCATTGAGCTTAAAGAGCAATAAGCAGTTGCACAAATCTTGCAGAAGTGTAAAAATAAGTTTGATTTTGCTGGCCCAAATAGGATGGCATGTGTTGCTTTGAGTGAAAGAAAATCACTGTTATCAACAAGTGACAAGCTGAATATAACCAGCCCACTGTGGGGTGCAGGTACCCTCATGAACTGTTTGCATACTTGTTGATATAAAGCAGAGTTAAAAATTATATTGAGAGAAGCTTCTCAAGGCAACTAAAGATTATAAAAGACAGTATAAAAATATAATGTTTAAGCTCTTATTTGCAATCGGATTAGCATAGTCTAAACAATCCCCTGTATCTAGGGCTAAAACAAATGTGTAAAGGAATGGATGAATTGCATTAATACTCAGGTGGCCTCAGACACAGCTGGTTCCACTTGATTTTTCTATCTAATGCAGAACTGTGGACTTTAATGTGTCTCCACCTAACTTCAGTAATTTTAACAAAATTTGATATTGAAGTATGTTCCACAGAAGTAAAAACTTCAGGCAGCGAGACAGGCCTATTCAAGTTGGAGGTTTGCATTGCTTTCTAATCACTATGGAAAGTGAGTTACAGAGAAGAATGTCATTTTAAGATTAAATAACATCTCCAGAGTTTTCCCCTACGTGCTTTTTCAAAAATACTGGGTGCTAGTGAGAGCCTACATCCTAAGGCACTTTCCCACAAGGATTTCTGCTAAAACATTCTGAATATTTTGCAGAGCAGTTGACTTCACTTGTGCATTCCTTTCCATGTTGTACGTTTGCATTGTAAGGATTCTGTAGAAATTAGGGAAACCATTAATTTTAAAAGAGGAAAATTACATTTTTGTCTCATCTGGAAGGCCAGTGTTGCCATTTAAAAACTATGGTGATTAAAAAAATGTGCAGGCACTGACATTCAGGGGTAAACTGTGGCCAACTGAGCAGGGGCAAATAAAGTAGTATGAGAATTAGGTGTTGTCCCTGCACCACACAACTTTGTCAGAGTATGCTTTTGGAGGAGTGACAGCTTATTTTTGTGGCTCAGGGGGTCATAAACATGTCTCTTCTTAATGGCCAAACACAATTAGCCTTAGTGGTTTCCAAATCTGTGAATCAGCATCATAAAGCAGGAGGCCATCATAAAATTGTCCATTGATTTGAATACTGATAATACGTGCCTTGTTGCATGACCAACTTCCTCGGTACAACTCAACCCCAATAAATCCATGATTGTTACATCTACTTTAGAGGCTGGCTTTAAAAAAAAAAAAGTGTACTGGTATGAGCCTCTCAGGGCTCATATTTTTCTGATTTATTTTGTTTGTTTGTTTTTGGGGGGGATGTCTCTGTAGACAAACAGTGGTGTTTGGAATACATCAACTAAATAGAGAAGAAAAATCACCTGGGGAAACCTTGTCAGATTCTGGCTTGAGGCCAATTTCAAATATTTCATGACTGCAAATTTGTTGCAAAGAATCAAACAAATGGTAGGCAGAACATCCAGAAGCAGAATAAATTAACCTCTATTAAATTCCATCAGGAATCCAATACAGCAAAGGAAAAGACAGAAAACTTTGCCTTTCCTTTGAAGCTGTTCTAGTCTATCTTTAATGATGGGTGGCCACAGTGTACAGACTCGAGGTTTTTAGAGAGGAGAAGATGGAGCTAAACAGAAATAAGCTCATGGTGCCACTTGCACTGGCGGTTAGATGTATGTATTCCCCTCACTGCTTTGGGTGAGTAATATTAAAGATACCATTTAAAAGTGGAGGGGGAGATAATTTTCACTCTCAGAGTACTTAAATCTCGAGTGACTCTGGCAGTGAGAAAAGCAGAATCCTCCCTTCCGCAGCAGGTGGGGGGAACTGAACTGTATAACAAAAGCCAGCTTCCAAATATTTGCACAAATTTAGAGAGAGAGGCACTTAGGTAAAACTATGCAAGAAAAATGAATAGCTTGGTAAAAGCTCCTTTTTTTGTCTCCCTAGTAGCAAATGTGCTAAGTAATAGGTTCATTTTGACTTCTAAAGGAATTTCTGTCAAACGCAATTATCAGGGAAGACTACAACTGCAAAGGTATCAAAGCTCTGTTTGCAGAAATTGAGCTTCAGAGCACTTGTAGATGGAAGATGTTTGTTGAGTTTCTTTGTGTCATTTCATGTTTCTTTTCTTTATGAATCTTCCAACTGTGGTACATGCTGTCAGTTTAAAGACAAGAATACTCCAGCAGTTTTCTTTGTGAAAACGTCTTTGGCAGCTGAGTGTTTTTTCGGTTTTTGTTTTTGGGTTTGGTGGTTGGTTTTGTGGGGTTTTTTTTGGTTTTGTTTTTGTTTTTTTTTCCCTAGTCTTTGATTGAAAATAAAGGCAGGAAAGTGAAACTAAACACAGAAATTAAGCAGTCTATCACACAGAAAACCTCTTAAATGTAAATAATAAACTTTGGCTAGGTAACTCTGTTTAATACTCTTGCTTTTCATATTTTTTTAACTGTTCTTATTCAATAGTGTTGCCTAAACACAATGAAATAGTCTTTATTCTTAAACTGCATGGAGCATCACATTAACAGACAAGTTAGAAAGCATGTCAAAAATATTTTTAATGCAGTTAGAAAAGCAAATTAATTTCTTCCAAGTGTCTGAAGACTAATTTCATTTATATTCAGGATAAGACCACAATGATATCAAGAAATGCATATTAATTGCTACTTTTACTTTGTGTATGGCATGTATATTACATGTTGAAGGTATCTTTTCTGTTTATGAGCCTTTAAGGACTTTGGTGTTACATGTAGGTCAAATATTGGGACCCACTGCATACATTCTTATTTCCGTGTATCCCATCACAACAATGACTCCTGGCAGAAGAACTGAGCACTATTTTAAAGCACAGGGAGAAAAAAGAAATGAAATGGATTTATTTCCCTTTATTGGACTGCTCAGTAGCCCACAATTCAAGCACACACTGCATAATCTAGTGAGAATTAAATGTCATTGTTTGAATGTAAGTGGAATGAATCCACTGAATTCAAATTATGAGGAACCCTGAATTGCTTTCAGCTGTCCTCACAAGTGGCCACCATTCCTAACAGTGAGTCAAATGTCCAGGTATGTTGGCAGAGTGTGAGCCAAAAAGGTGGATTGTGTTTGCAGGAAATCAGGTGTTAATTATCAGGGGTACCTGGTGTCTTGTGTTTTGGAGCCACAAACAAAATGTCTCCATCACTGCTGTGGCAAGGAAAGTGCTCTTCAGATTATTTCCGATAAACTGTGTCACGTTTGCTTTCAGGGCTGGAAGCAGAAGATCTGAGCTATTTTAATTATGTTTTTACTTTAAGTTTCCCTAGTGGAAATAGCAAGTCATGCTGCTATTGTACCTGTTCCCAGTTCTCCTGTGCTGCTGGGGTGCTATCAGCCCCTGCAGGTGCTTGTGTATACTCCAGTGGGATCTGACCAGGGCTACGAATGTAAAGAGGGCAATGGACCTCCCAGCGCAGGGGATCCTCCATGACCAAAGCATAACTTTATACTGAATTGATTTAATACTTGAATAGAACATCTAAAAACCTGCTGCTGTGTTCAACAGTTAATGCATTATATTATTTCTTTTTGAAGGAAAAAAAAAGTCTAATTCAGTCCCTAAATGTCTGCTAGCATCACCTTGCACAGGCATCAAATCCTCTTCTCTCAAATTAAAGTGTGATTTGCTGAGGGTTCAAAGCTGCAACAGGATGATTCGTTCCTCCACCAGGCAAAACCACCACCATATGTTTTGTAGTTTCGGTACAGTGATCTAGGTGAAGCAGGTACATGACAGAGCAGGAGGCAGGTTCTATTTCTTACACTTCAAGACGTAAAACAGTCAAAGCTAACTTCAGGTAGGAAAGAAACCTCTATGTATTTAGTGCCTAGCTATGAATTTATGAGGACTTTAACTCCCTCTCATGCAGCAATATTGACTAATGTGTTTTTCATGTATTTGAGTGTGCATTTATCAGCTTGCTCTGCTCACAGTACACACATTCACTATCTTGATCACAAAGGAGGACTCCCCTCTCCCAAGATTTTTTTGCAAGTACAGACTCGCTTTAAAAGTCTGCAGAGAATGCTGTGGCAGTATCAAATGGCACTCTGGGCAGCTATGGTGCAATGTTCTTCACAATCCTAAATTTCAAGAGATTCTTCTGTAAGAAAAACAAATTCATAGTGTGGAGTTCTTTTGTCTCCTCGCAGGCTGTCAACACGGTAAATATGAGGAGGAGGACCGTTTGTAGTTAGAGCTGAGTTCAGGTGACTTCATTTCCTAGGTAGCACAACCACATGCTCATGAACAGATTTCTCCTGTTTATTTTTTAGGCTTTGAAAGAACAGTATTCTGGAGGCTGTGTAAGCTATATGCAAAAGCTCACATGCCTTGCAAGAGGAACTGCTGTTTTAAGAGGGTGAGAAACATTAGAAGACTCAAATCACAGCAGTGAAAATTGTCAGTGCTTGTATAGTAGGCTGTATTAAAATGCAGTTTGTGTTGGTTTGCTTTCAAGCCAAGATAACAACCTCACAGGAAACCAGGCTTTTACATCAATTAATTTAACACTGATATAACTCCAGTGCAGCCTACCTGCCTTCCTCTCTCTCGTGCAGCCTAGATAAGGAGGCACTTGCTCCTCATGCTTCCAGGCACCCAATGGAACCTGCTCTGGAAAGCCAAGCAAAGGCCAAGTATCTGTCATTACTAATTCCCTGCTGCTGCTCCTGAAGGTAGCTTGTAAAGAGGATATAAAGGCTATTTAATTTCAGTGTACCATTACAGTTTTATATTACGCTCTGTGCTTCTGCAATAATTTACTGTTTTAATTCTATTACATTGTTCAGACTAAAAAGATAAGATATAAAAATCTTACAGGCATATTTCCCTTTATTACTCAGCTTTTTGGAGGCTGAGGGAATAGGATAGGAGTGGCACAAAAAAAAAACCTGAATCAAATCTCACTGGCTTGAACCATACCTGTGGAGGCGGGTGAAACCATGCAACCATTAGACATACTGACACCACACACAGCACTAAAAATAACTTCCTACCGTGTGTGAAATTCTTACAGTACAAAGTGAAACAGTGGCATGAGTAATGGGGAGCAGGCTCTGGCGAGGATCTTTGTAATACTGTAGCTGTAGCTTAGTAAGCTGCATCCTTGCTCCTTCAGGTTCTTCAGCTTGTGATGGAAGTGGGATGGCACTGTGCTAGGGATTAACAGACTGGGGGCTTCTTTTGTGGATATTATCTACCCTCTCACTCCTCCAGATTGGTGCTGGGTAAAGCTAATAAGTGTGTAGCCTGAGGTGCTGTGGTTGCTGCTAAGAGGCTCAAGCCCTTTTGGGATGTGGCAGGATTTCGGAAAGCTGTTTTAATTGTTGGGCTG
>NW_009912258.1:50420-78099 GCF_000696875.1 Nestor notabilis
AAAGCCATTAACTGCAACTTCACAATGGGATGTTTATTCAGTGTTGTGTAGTTGCAAGGAGAAAGTTAACAATGGATGAAATTGTTACTTACGTCATTAGTACTGTAGACATTCTCTTTTTTTTTTTTTAAAAAGTAGGTGGTAAGGACTGCAGGATTTACTAATCAACATGTCAGTTCATCCCCAAGTGCCTTGGACATCTTGGGTTAATTTGTCCAGCTGCCTCCTGCATAACCAACTTGAGCAGTCAGAAATAAAAGCAAAATTTGGCGATTAGCAGAGTGCTACTGGGACTTGCCTCTGATTTACGTAGGGACCTTCCAACGGCACGTAAATAGGGGTGAGGGGGGAACAGCCAATATAGATCTGAGAAGATACTCAGTGCCTTTTACTAAAGCTGCGAAAATCCACAACGTTGTTTCCTTTGCAAACTGATTTTTGAAAATTTCAAAGATTGTGTTAAAGATCCTGTATTTGTAAGGGCGTTCAAATACTGCTTAACTCTACAGTTGATAGCACTTCTGCATATGAAAAGATGAGCACGTCCTCATGTGCTAGAATAGTTTCTCTGTGCTGGAGTCTTCCCAGGTGTATTTGAGCACAGGAATTGTTCCTTCTGTGTGAGCCATTATGTCTCAAACAGGACAACCCCATCAGATGGGACTGAGTTTTGTTTCATGGTTGGATTAGGAAAAACAAAGCTGTCTTTTACCAAGTCACAGAGGTGTTCAGTATCACAATAAGAAGCTTAAAGAATGGGAGGGTTAAGAAGAGATAATGAGAGCAGGATACTGTCCTGGTTTTGGCTGGGATAGAGTTAATTTTCTTTCTAGCAGCAGATGCAGTGCTGTGTTTTGGCTTTAGTCTGAGAACAATGCTAACAAAACACCAATGTTTTAGCTGTTGTTAAGTAATGCTTACCCTGATTAAGAACTTTTCAGACTCATTCTCTGCCAGTGAGGAAAGGAAAGAAACTGTGAGGAAGCAGAGACAGGTCACCTGACCCAAACTGGCCAAAGGGGTATTCCATACCACATCATGTCATGCCCAGTATATAAACTGGGGGGAGTTACCTGGGAGGGACTGATCACTGCTTGGGTAGGGCTGGGTATTGGTCAGCAGATGGTGAGGAATTGTATTGGGCATCACTGCTGTCTATTGGTTTTTTCCTTTTCTCTTGTAGTTTTATATTCTCTCCCCTCATTATTATTAGTAATCATAGTAGCTGTATGATCAACTCTGGTTATTGAACTGTTCTTATATCAGCCTGTGGGCTTTATGTTCTTTCAATTCTCCTCCCCATCCTTCCTGGGGAGTGGAAGGAGGGAAAAGGGGTGGGTGAGTGAGTGGCTGTGTGGGACTTGGCTTTTGGCTGGGTTTAAACCATGACAGATACTTAAAACTTGCAACCAACCAGGCCTTGCCACTGAGATTTTTCACTATTTACTTGTGATGCTGATGGGTGAGGCTAAAGGAGAAGAGAGCTATGGGGGCTCAATATTGTTTAGGCAATTTGGGTTTGACAGCTGCTCCTCATACGCTTGGCTTATGCTGCTGCTATCTGTGCCAGCCAAGCTGGGGAAAGGGTTGGGTACAGGGTATCTGTCCTCCTCAGCTCTGTCCTGCTTGCCAGCATTTACTCAGCCCTTCTTGCAAGTCAAAAACTGATGAAATCTGAACAAGAAAGAATCCAGCATATCACTCAAAAGATAACCTGCTGACAGCAGGAGGCTCTTGATTGCAGTGTTAATGACCATAGTGCTTAGGTTCTGTACGTTTTGCTTTTGCGTTACTCTTGTTTAATACCCATTCACCATGGGTATTATTAGGAATTGGAGAAAAAATGCAGAAGTCCATAATAAACCTGAGGCTCTAGGGTATGTTTTTGCTATAAAGGAAACAAATGCTTATTTTCTTTTGAAGTAGCTCATCTGAGCTTTGAGCAATCAGATTTCTCTTCGTGGCCAGAAAAGAGACTCTTTAAATCACAGCGGAGATGGTTGTGTGGAGGAGACTGCTGGTCAGATGAGCCCCACCTGCTGCTTGCCCGTAGACCTGCTTGATGAGCAAGGAAAATTATGTGCCTCTGGCTCCCCTAGCCAGGCTCCTTGCTGCCACATGTATTCCCAAAGTCCTTTCCCGTCCCTCCACTGCTGCACGGGTAGCTGAGCCACAGCCTCCTCTCTGGTGGAAGGCCACTGTTTTGCAAATTTCTGGAGCTTTTTTCAAATTGATTACCAGTCATGACCTGAGTGGAGATATTTAAAAAGTTTGCTGCCTCAAGTGCAGACTTCCATTACCAGAGGCATGTCCATGATGAAGCTCATAGTAGCAGAAAGCCAAAGGTCAGTATATTAACACAGAATGCAATAATACATTCAGTTGGTAGGCAATCTTGATTTCCATATAAATGCATAGAATTATGTGCACCTTTCAGGCATGTCAAACTAATGGTAAAGTAATTTTTATGTAGCTTACTTTGTTTTGGCTTAGTTATTTAATAAATGGAATTCTCTGGCTTTCTTGCCAGTCTGTCTTGCTGTATCAGTGTCAGAGCAGGGATAATTTTAATTGGAATTAGTGACTACCAATGGTACTTACACAGGTCCTTGGGTTTAACTGCTAGCAATCGAAATCTTGGGAACCTGGATTCCTAAAACATCAGACAATTAAAATGCCCTGAACTACAAACTAATATTAATCTGCAGTTCAGTCTGGAGCTATAAACATTCCATAACTCTTCCATATATCCTCAGCTGGGCCCACAGCTGTACCTTGTACCACTAAACCTACTTTTAATGAAGAACACTGTTGGTAATCACACGCTGCAGAGCCTGGGTTTGTTGGTTTGTTTTTGTTTGTTTTTTTTGTTTCAGCCATCTTCCAGTCTTGTTTAGGACGACCCGTGCCATTTCCAACTTTGGTGCCTAGAGGTTCCTGGCAGTCAAAAGCACCATCCTGACTTTATTTCTAGCAAGCTTCATGATAAAGGCAACGATAAATTTCTGATTTCACTTTGAATATTCTTATGTTTGATCATGTATTATTAACGAGTGACATCCTAGGAGATGGTATATTTACCATATTTACATATTCTTATCTCTCATAAATGAGAAAGAAGCATAGATCACAGGTTACTATGCGCAGACAAAAGAACTACAACTCTGGAGGAAAAAGTCATAAATCGTAGCAACATACTCCTTTGTCAGAGCGGTAGTGGATGGGAGAATGTGGGCCTCTGCTGATACTATCTGGAGCAGGCATTGAGCTATGTGTGGCTGATACATCAAGGAGTTTTCCTATCACCACTACTCTGTGCAGGTGACCGCTCCAGTCTCTGGTGCTGCCCCAGTGCAATGCAGCATGTAACCGTGGGTCACGGCAGTTGGGTTTGTCTCCAGGTGTAGTCCTTTAGGAGTATGCAGTCTATGAGGATACCTGTAATGGTAGACAGGTCAGGACCAGTGGTGGCTGAGCTGGATGGAGACTGCGGGAGTCGGAGACTTCAACTTCTGGTATGTAGCGTCTGCTGTGGCCTACAGATTGTGGTGGCAAGAAACATCAGTGAATGTACAGCTAAAACTTGTACTTGGAAAATAGTGGGTGATAACTTGCAGGAAGCAGGCAGAAAGGTATATCTGTCTGAGTGTTATCTACTATGTAAACCAGTATGTCTCCCCAGCAATCACATTGGCAGGACAGGACTGCCAAGGCAGTTCTCAGCCTTAACGAATGATTGTCCCCTAACTGTTCTTATCTTGTATTAATGGCTTTTATTATCCTGTAGATGTTTCTCCTCCATAACAGAAGCAAGCTGACTTTCCATAGATAATGCAGATGTAGGTAATGCATCTGCAGGTGGGAGGTGCCCATGCTCTGCATTCCAAGCAACTATTCCCACTCCTGCAGAATGCAAGATGCCATTTTATTGAGATGCTGTCTTGTATGTTTGTCACTATGCAGAAAAGCAGTCAAAAAGCAGGATTTCTAGCTAGTGCACAGTTCTCAAAAACAAGAAAAGATCACCCTGCCCCTGGTTTCCAGAGTATCAAGTCTTCCAGGAAATGTCCACTTGGGGGTACCAACATACACTTTCCAAAATGAAATATGTTCCCAAGGCTTTTGAGCCACAAAACAAAAGTGAGCTTATTGCCAGCTTCTCTGCTACTGCTTCTAAAACTTGCTCTTAATTTCATTGGTCCTGGTTCAGTTTCTAGTATATAATCCAAAACAGTCACATTGACAGTATAATAAAGCTTTTTTAGCACTGAAATTCTTTTCCTACTGCTTTGTTACCAGAACGTAACCGCTGCTGTTGTGATAACTAAATACATAGAATAGCCTTAGAGTTCAAACATGACTCATGGCATATTAACTTACTGATACAATAAACCTAAAAGTGAAGAAAGGAAAAAATAACAGTTTGCTTTGTAATATGCTGGGGGTTTTAGATTGTTTGAAGTCAAGTAATGCAAATGGCACCTTAATTATAAATTGTTCTTTTATCAGAAAACTAACTGTATAAAGGGAATCTAAACTATTTAACAAAAGATGTTATTTTGTGAGAGGGTCTTGCCATCAACTCTTCTGTTTCCTTCTCCCCTAATATTTATTACTGAATTTTGTATAATTGGGAAATCTGTAAGACTTTAACAGCTTTGATAGTTTCTAACTTGCACAGAAAATCAGCTTGTGTTATGGAAAAACGTTTCTTTCGTGAGATTAAAAAAAATATATTTCTTCTCTTCTTGTAAAAGAGAATATGAAGGTACTTAATTTTCTTGTGAAAAACACAAAAGGGAATACAGAATGGCAAAAAAGGCACATTGAACTTCCAGTGAAAGTCCTGGTACAGTGTAAGCCTGCCTTTATTGCTGCATCGCCACTGCAGACAATGAAACCCTGACTCTAAGTAGTGAAGGGATTTTATAGTTTTCAGACTATGGACTCTTATAAAATGCTGCCACACATAAAAAAATATCATATAGTGTGCCTCGTCCTCTGCTCATTACTTGCATATGATTTTCGTCACTGCTTGCGTCTTGTGTGCTGGATTTTAGGTTTTTTTTCTTAGGGATGTTTTCAATAGCTTTTCTTTCTGTGACACATCACTGGATGGAGCTTACATTCAGCGCCTTCACTTTGATCACTTCCATCTCCAGAAGGCCCACTAGAAATGTGAGAACATTAGTAAGATCACCAAGGACTATTCAGGCAGAAAGATAGATCATACTACGTCTGTTCCAGTTTTCAACTCTGATATCAAGAATCAGCATCCTTCCTTTAGTTTTCTTGTTAAGAGGGACCAGCCAACCCAGCATGTTTGGCTCTGTTCTGCTCCTCTGGATCATCTTTTGTGATATCTTCTTGAATCATCACTTGAATTGCGAATAATAGGATTGCTTAATATGAAAGGATACCTCTCTGCATGAGTAGAAGCCATGCGTTTGGACTCCTCGAAAATGGCTCTGTGGCATTCCATATACTTTATTCTCTGTCCAGAAGTTCAGGATGTTCCATTTCTAAATTTGATTTCCAGCTATAATATAAATGCATCTCATCAAGTGATCATCCTTGGAAGTTTATCTACTTTTAGTGTTAAAGACGTGAATGATTAAATGCTGCTGCTGTGCTTGGCTATGAATCATTCTATGATGCCCTGATTTTTCTTTCTGAATCTCTGTGGCTGTAACAAATAAGGTGTTTAAGGGAGAGAGGAGAGGGGAAATGGTAGAATATGACCTTCTTCTTAGTTGCACTTCAGATTAAATAGTATTCCTGCAAGGACATGTTTGCGTTTGAGTTTCTGCCTAGCTTGTGAACTGTGACAAAGTAAACCCAAACATAGAAATCTTGAAAGCTGAAGGAACAAACTAAGCTGTCAAAATTTAAGTTTTAATACAATCCTAATTAAGTCTAGTATTATTACCTCTCAAGGTCAATTAGACATTCCTGGGGGGGGATTCGAATGAGGTATTCCTCTGGGAAACACATCTGTGCCCTTGTGGCGGCCAATATTGTTTAAAGAACCCCTGAACCTCTCATCTCCATCATGTTGTACAGAGGCTCCTCCTGTGGGAATATGTTTCTTGCAGCCATCTTACCTGATCTTCTTTGGCCATTCTGGGGGCATGAGCTACCCAAGGTTGTAATCAAAAAATGCATAAAGTTCATGACAAGTCAGACACTGGGTTCAAAGTTTTGCCTATGCCTCGAGAGCTGATGTTGTCTATCGTGTGTAACTAGTTCAAATTACTGATTTGAAAACAATGGGGGGTGATTCATCTAAGTGCAGGTATCTACGCTTAAAACAAAATGTGTTTTGCCAAACAGCCACCCACATTTTGCTGTGATTCACCTGCTCGCGTGCTATTTCACCATCCCAGCAGCTGAAAGCACTCCTTTTCCTTTGCCTCTTGACAAAGTGCTTTTACTCACTGAGCCCTTAACTTGAGTATCTGAAGGGGCAGATACAGTCTGGGAGGAGCAAGGCACCACAGGGCAGATGCTTCACCTCTGCTGCCGATTTAAATTGGAGCAAACAGGAGACTAGAAAATTGATTTGGGAAGGAATGAGGGATCAAATGTTCTCTGCTGAGTCTGCTCTCAGGAGGGCATATACAACGTATTTGCCTGGCAGGCATTACCCTGAACATCCTAGAAGGCATGGAGTTAGTGGCCCTCGTGATACTCATAAATTCCACTTGCATATTTCTTCAGTGACGGGGGAAGGAAGATTTGATATTTGTAGTCTTCATCTGCTAGAAAAAATTGCTTTATCTGATGCTGTTTTTGCCATAAATACTGAGCTAGAGCAGGAAAGCACATCTTAATTAAAAAACCCCAAACAAATAAACATTATTTTGAATAGTCTTTCTTAGATGAATCCTTTCTTTGCTGAGATGTTTGGAATGAAGTTTTCATGTGGAAAGCATTAAAGATAATCTGTGAGCTGGTGGCTGCCCATTAAAGAGGAAATGACAGCAGTATTCAGGGCATGAAACCACTCTATTCTGCTTTGGCAGTTGTCTATAGCAGTTTCTGTCTTCTTATTCAACTGCTGCTGTAGCAAAAGCACTTGCTTCACCGTATGGCAGTTGTCTGCTTCTCCTAGGGGAGACAGAGGACACAAAAGAAGATTGGAAAATAATTTCAAATTCCCTTGGTTTGCCTTTTACCTTCAATCCTTCCCGTGCCCCTCCCACATCCCCCATCCCCCAGTGTTTTTTTGCTGTAGTCAACCTCTTTTAGAGATAACTGTTTTCTTTCAGGTACTTGGCATTTCTCTGTTGCTTGGTTGACCTGGGAACGCAGTCTTACACTACTTTGGGGAGTAATTACTGAATCCCCAGCCTTCATACTGATTGCTTTATAATAATTCCCCATTTTCAAAGTTGATCACACATACGCTTTCTGAGACAGTTGTGCAGAGGAAATAATTCTCTGAAACTGACACTGTCATATGGCGCAGGAAGAAAAAGTGGACAGGCTGTGGGAAGCAGCAGGTTGCAGGAGAGATGGGCTGGCTCCATGCACCATCACGCAGTGCACCACAGCCCTGCCAGTGCAGCAGGTTTGAACACTGTTATGGTGCAGTTGATCCTTCCATTTTAAAGCAGGATCTGTTATAGAGCTCTTGTGTTTAGCAAAACCTGCATCTAAAGGCTTGCTGTAGATGGAGGGACGGACTTCGGTTTCCAATAAAAGGGAAAAGAGCCAAAGGTGCGTGTGTGTCTCCATTAAAATCCTTGCTTTGGGCTTTTTCTCCCTGCTTCAGAAATTCAAATGGATATGGCAATCTGTGCTGTAAGGGGACTACGTAGGTAACTGTATAAATGTGATGGAATGAGAATATAAAATAGCAAATATGCAGTGGTTGTGTAAATGGCACTGCAGATTGGGTTTGCTAAAGATATTGGTATAAGTGAAGCTGGTTGACAGTGTTGTTAAAACCAACACTGGAGCATTCGCACAGGACAATCAATATCCCTTCTGGCCTCAGTTCCCAATGTCAGGTGAAGAAAATATTTTAATAGAAATTCAGTTTATATGTCTAAAGTAGAGGAGGTATTTGTATTTCTTATGGTAACAAATGCACTTTTCTCTTTGAATGTATGTGTCGAATGCATTTTTTCCTTCTTCATAAGAACTGGAAAACCTATTGTAATAACTGAAAAAAAAACCCCAAAACTGGCTGCAGGGCACTGGCAAGTGAATCAAACATCAACCACAGCTGATTAGCTAGAGCAGAGGGGTGTCTAAGGATGACTGCTTATAGGCTACAAATGAATGTGTGTTCATTCGTGCAGCCTGAAATAGGAGAGAATTGTCCTGAATAAGTGAACCATAATGTTTATAACCCTACCCCAACAGTTTAAAATGTATCTGCCTCCTTCTACAGAGGGCAAAACCATAATCAAGAATATTTCTGAAATATAGCAAATATTGTTTGTAAATTAACGTGTTCTAATAAATGCATTTTAACTGTTTTCAGGATTTGCAAAAAAGAATAGTTTTCAGTGTAGAGATGGATTATTTTTTTTTTAGGAAGATTGTTACAGCTTTAGCTAATGGTATTGCATGAATTTTGTAGCAGATCTATAGGCGACAAGAGGCACAATTTGGCTTCTGGTTGTGGTTTGCATTTTAAAATGAAAAATAAAAAAAAATAGTTCTTTCTCTTGCACTTCTCAGGAATATACCTCTAACAATGCAGTTACTATAATACAGGAGTGCAATGATAGCTTACCTTGCCTTGGTAGAAACTTGAGGTAGGCCATAAATAGCCTATATCTGGGTGTTGTCATCAATGAGGTATTTGATAGCTTGAGGTTTTTTCATCACTCAGCCACTTCAGAAGGCTGTCAAGTTCATTTCATGGTATTTGCATGGCTTGATTTTTGAATGATGTGGCTCCCTGAATCTATTGTGGCATTGCTGGCCTATGAAGGGCTTGCCAATACTACTTTTTCCTTTTTGAAGTGAGATGGGTTAATGGGTTTCCTTTAGATTTTGACACAGCAGTTACCATTTATTTTGTATCGATCAGAAATGGCTTTTCTGTATCAAGTTTCACAGCTTCTATTTCAGGTTTAATAATGATGATGATCTGACCACAAACAGGATCTTTCCCCAAACCAAAACTTCAGATTTTTATTTTTTTTTAGCAGCCTTTTTTGTGTTTACTTTAGAAACACTTAGAAAGTTATATATAAGGTCAGATTAATTATTAAAAGCTTCAGTCTGCTCATATTGTTCATATTGGCTGTGAAAGAATAGCATGCCCCTGCTTGAGAACATTGCCCATGAGCTCTGTCTCCGCACAGCTTTGCAGGAAAGCTAAGGATCTTGCTTGTAGCTGCATTGATCCATCTCTACCAAGCATACAAGAAATGATGGCAAATTCCTTCCCCAGACAGAACAGTGCACTTTATTACAAGATTTGATCTTCAGAAATCAATCAATTTTGTACTTTTCAGTGAATTGAGGCTGCTCCAAATTAAATTGAAAAAAATGACTGGCATGGAAGTAATTCTTCTAAGTAGATTTCTGCTTAGATCACTGCAATAATACCAATGCAGTTTTCACGATTGTTTCATTAAAAGGATTTTCATTAGGAGTGAGTTTCAAAACTTGCTAATATGTCAGAATCTGAGGACACGCATAATTATATCCATAGCCTTTCTAAACCTATCTTTTTTTTTTTTTTTTTTCTCCTGTCTCTGTCTGCCTGTGTTAATAAGCATTTCTAAGCTGCCTGTTAGTGTAATAGTCTGGCACTCTCCAAATTACAAGACCAATTTTGTTTTCTTTATGTTTGTTTAGTCCCTTAATTGTCTCTTTCATTACTTTTAAGCATATTACCCTTCTGCTTTTTTAATAAAGATGTGGTGAAGATGTAAGTCTAATCACAGACAGTCTCTAGATACTGGACCCTCTCATATTTTTTTTTTTTTCCCACATCTTCAGAGGGAAGAATGTACCGCAAGAAGTGAGTATGTCCAGAGCTGCACACTCAAAGGACTCCTAAGTTTCTGAAAAGGCAACTTTCCAGCAAGGGATCAGAGACATTTAATGTGGCTGGTAGACAAATCTATTTAAGAGAAGGATCACACTCATGGTGGGTAGCTGCCAGAGACATCACTGTTCACTGTCTAAGAAACCACAACCTCACACTGCTTTGAGTGTCTTCTGGAGCTCTGCTAAACTTTGTGTGCTGGTGGGTTGCATATACTCTTTTAACCGTAAAAAGAAGGGTCTCTGAAATAGCAAGAGAAATGTAAATGAAAAAATTGTGGACATTTGAACGTTATTCTCCTGGTGAGTTAGTCTCTCTGAAATCTATAGAGAACCTGATCTAGGGTTAACAAGTATATTTTTTGTCTTTAAGGTATTGTCAGTTTTGGTGCACTAACGAATTAGAAAAATCTTGAGTTTTTATAAAATATTCCTTATCCTCTTTACTGTCTAATGCAATTGCTTTGTATTTTGTTTTCTTAAGTTTATGAATTTATTTGCCTACATGATCTTAAGCTGTTGCCACTGAAAATATCAGTCTAAATTTAGCCATCTTTCCAAGAAAGCATAGTAACACACCCTTACATTTTGTCACCTTATATCATCATATGGCATACAATTAATTGTACAGTACTCACAAGAGAGGCGGTTGATAGTTTAATATTTTCCTAAAAATGAAAGTCTTGTTCTTAGAAAACTTTTAAACTTCAGTAATTTGGTTGAAAAGCTGCACTCAGCAATTGAAAATCTGTGATTAAGTTCCTCTGTCTTTTGAACTGGTTCAATAGTCTTTAGATGAATAACCAAAAAGGATGCTAGTGTCAGGAAGTGGTTACACAGGAATTCCCAAAGAACATACACAGTGCGTATCATTAAAACATACATCCTTTCTTTGTTGAAATGTGTGTGATGTTTCACAATGGGCCATGTGCTGAGATTGACTTTTTTTACTTCTGTTGGATCTAAAATATCTCTATATTTTTTTATTAGGAGATAAGCCTTTCACAAACATATTAGTTTCTAAGAAATATGTATAGAAAAAGCAGTTACAGAAGAAAAATGTATAACGTTACATATAGTGATCATCTTCAAATGCGCCAAGCTTTTTAATAAAGTGTAATTACTTTTTTAATTGAGATTTACACATATCAGTACGTCACATATCTAAAGGTCTGTAAAACAAAAGAATACTGAGGTAAAGCAAACTGAAGTTCAGTCTGCATTGTGTGGTCAGTCATTACATCTCATAACCACTTCGGGCTTTTTTTTTTTGGTGCCAAGTGTTCTTTGGGGCAGGTAAGCTCAGAATTTGTTGCAGGAGGAAATGCTTGGTTCCAGAACCAGAGGTAAAGCAGAGAAAGCTGGAGAAGGATATTGAGTAATCTAAACTTTCCTCCTCCAGGAGAGAAAGTTACTTGTAATTTACAGCTTTATTTTGGTCCTGTTCCCAATGTCTGAAATATTGGGCTTTCAAATCATTGCCCTCGAAGATGTTTTGTTCGTTTTGTTTTGGTTTTCCCCCCCCCATTCAAATATATCTATGAACATTGTTATACCGTGCAAATAACTCTCAAATTATTTAAAAAAATTGTCCTGTCTTTTTTTAGAAATTACCCATGGGACTTTTGCAGGTAATGTACATCAGCTAGCTTAGGTTTATTATTTCAGAACAAGAAGAGTATGCAATTTAACCAGTGTCACATTTCAAATCTTTGATAAGCACTCATACAAGGCCTTCTGAACTTCAAAAAAAAATAAGCATTTCTTGTCAGTCTGAAATATCTGAATTTACAAATGCTCCCTATAAAAAGAAAGTTTATTGCAGGATTGTTAGCCATGCTAGAATACACTGATTACTTGGAAAAAAAAAAAAAAAAAAACAAAACAACAACAACAAAAAAACAACCCGAAAAACCCATATACGTGCTCCAAATTTTAATTATATGTTAAACCTCTTCTGCAAGATGCTGAATGTTTCTATGATCATCTTTGAAGTGGCAGTAAATAACGTTTCCATTCTGAAAACGTACCTACCTAGCTTGAGACGTTTGAATAACTCATTGCTGTTTCATGTTTCGTTGCTTGAGTTAGGCAAAAATTTTATACTTGCTGCATGGAAGGTTTCAGTATATTCTGTGGGTAGTTTCAGTGCTTGCCTATAATGATTCAATAACAATAACCCCACTGATGTAATTATATTGAAGATTGGTATCTTACAAATACAATGAAAAATTTCCCAAACCATCACTGTCTTGGTAAGAAAGGACCAGGTTAACAAGTTGATTTTCCTTCTGAGTGTGGAAATGCCCAGGTTGAATCAACCTTCTTCAATCTGGATGGGCTGGTTGATTGGCTTATTTTTCCTCCCTTCTCTGTTTTAAACTAATGATGATTTAGTAATAATTTGGTGATAAAAACAGTAACAAAGACATACTGAGGCAATAAAAGGTAGGTGAAGGTACTATTGAATGATTGCATGCAATCCAAATAGTTTGCTTGTGAATGCAGGACTCAACATTAGGTGCTCCAGTCTTCTAAATAAAGTCTTTCCAAAAGCCCTTTAAAACTAAGTGTGGATTAGGTGTCAGCATTGAAGTGTGCTAATTTTGGAGTCTGCAAGTGATGTAACAGTGAGGGCATTGCTTTAGTGCTTAACATCTTTAATTCAAGCTCTAAGGGCCAATGTAGCACTACAGATTTTTTTTTTTTTTCTTCTGCTTAATAGGTTTGAACTATGGAAGGTGGAGAAGAGATTTTTAAGCAATTACTAGGTATAGAAGGTTTGTTTTACAGAAAAAATGCATAATTGTGAAGTAACATAATTTTTATAAGTGTATGTTTAGAATTATTTTTGCAGATGTAGCAGCTTTTCCTTTGTAATGAAAAGATGAGCACACAATAGAACAGTTCAGTTCTCAGTTCAGTTTTTGTGGCCTGGATAATCCAGGCATTAAAATGTCACCTCTAATAGTGCTCTAATATCTTCAGGTCTGTTAGAGGGTTTTGGTACTCTTCTTTTGAGATGATGGAATATAAGCACATGAATTTTATGTATCTGAAAAAAGATAAAAAGTATCTGAAATTGAAGTATTAGACATATTTAGCAACCAGAGGGTTGATGCAGGTTACACTTTAATTCACTTGTGTGAATTCACTGTTCTGTTGCAGAACAGTTCCAAAAAATGAGGTTTGGTTACCAGTTCTGAGCAAACCTCAATCTCTGGGAAACTGACTTAGAAAAAATTTTAAACATATAACCAAAACCTTGGACACCTATTTGTAACATTTCCTCCACTGTATCGGATCTCTGTGTAGAAAGTACTAATGTGCACCCAAATATTTTTCTTTAACATCAACTGTTTTGCTGGACAATTATTTTATTTTTTTTTTTTATTCATTTATTTTAGCTTATACAGAAAATATGTAAGGTATTTACCATTGCTTCATATGTTTTTCCTTTTTAGTTAGAAATACAAGTTAATCAAGACCTGTCCCAGTACTGCTTTGATCTTGTTTCTGTTATCTGTTTTCTAAGAGGAATTTGAAATCATCATTTGATTTCTGAAAGGTACTCATTTTTACTTCTGCAGCACTTCTGTGTTCAGTCCTCACTGTTTCAATTAAATTTTGCTTTGATTTTTCTCCTTTTCTGACTGAAGGAGTCAGTGTTTAGGATCAAGGTACATGTCAGAGACAGCAGTGGCTGCTACCTTATTCTAACCATGAAACATAAAACTTGGGTTCATTTGTTCTTACCAAAGATCTGTCATGCTACCAGGATTCAGGATAATTGAATTGCTGCCCACTTTTTTCCCTGTAATCCTCTCTCACCCTTCTTTAATTGTCAACAGGATTTAGCACAACCATTTGCCGTGGCTTCATTCTGTATATATCACCTGGGGTTTCTTGTCTGCTTCTGTCATAGAAATTCAAGTAGTTAATACTTAGCTTCTACTGTAAGCAGTACCCCAGTTAATTTTTTGTAGGTTATGTAGTTAAGATACAATTATAGTTCATGATCTGTTCTTCATGTCAAAATACTTTCTCATTTGATTTCACTTCAGCTCTTTGTAAAAACTAAAGATCACAGTAAACTAGGATTTTAAAAAATTATTTTCCCTCATAGAAATAATCCATTATCTCCCAAGGCTGAGAAGAACTAAAATGAACAGAATATTTCAGAATTCAGCATTGTACTGCACTAGTAGTGGAAATTTGCTATCAAGATGATAGGACAAAATCTACTTTATTTGCCATATCCCAGAGGAAATGGGATATCAGCTGTGGAGGCAAAAATTCCCCTACTTGAAGAATGTATGAACCAACCCAGGCTGTTGGCTTTTCCCATGAAAACACAACGTCAGGCACTGCAAATGCCAAAGTCTAACAACAGATAGCAAGACTAGACTAGACCGAGATCTAAATGTTTGTTATCCAGACAAGCCACACCATGAAATTTTAAAACATCTCCGAAGAACACTAGTTTGCTCATTTTTTTTTTTTTTTTATTTTTATTTTTTTTTTGAATGCTCACCTGCAACGTTGCAGAGGATGAGAAGTGAAACACTGGGCTCAAGTGTTTAACAACTGGATTTAGGTGTGAAGGATTTCAGGGAAAGATAATGTGTTTTATGGACATAACCATTGACACAAGTTTGCTGGAAGGAATACAGGAAGAATCAGGGCTGCACAGTGGGGACTGAGACATACCTAAGAGTTCTATATGTAACAGAGTTGTGTAGATTTTTTTTTTTTTTCCCTTTTCATTGGAAAAATAACAGAAGTGTTTGTGTTGCAATTCTACTGACTTTAACAGACCTATCTACTTGGCCAGCTCCTTTGCAAGCAATATAGTGAAGCAGTGTGGCTTGCAGGAAAGATTGAAGATGTCCCAAAAGTATAAAGGAAAGCACAAGTCTCCTGAAAATTCACAGTAATCTTCACTAATGGAGCAGAAAGAGATTAACTTGCCGAGACACTGAGAAAAAAATTGCCCCCAAAACCCTGCCCTTTACAGAAACCCAGTGCTCAGGTTTCAAAACCAGGTTTACTTTGAATTTATTTCTTCCTTAATTATAGCTTAAGTCTAATGAAATTGGGAAAGGACACAGATTAAGACCATATTTAAATGGCATTGCCAGGCCTATACAGAAACTTGTGAAGAGAAATTAACTTGCTACAAATTTGGCTGGCATCATGAACAGGATTAATTTTCCATTTAAGTGTTTATCTACCCTTCTAAGAACTGTTTTCACATTTACATTTTGCAAGGTTAAAGCTGATAGAAAAGGAATATAAAAATAAGAACTAAAGAAAAGACTACAAGTAACAACTTAGAAATATTACTGCTGCTTATCACTGGTTATTTAAAAATGAGTCCTGTTTCACTTAGAAGTGTTACACTTTTCTTTGGATTAGATTTAGCAACAATAACAAATTTCAGTGCTAAAAGAAGTCATTTAGGTTGAAACTGAATGTTTACCTACACCTTAATTACACAAAGCCATTATAATTAAATGCATTTCAAACAGTATGTGAACAATGAAATAAATTCCTCTATATAGTAACATTAAACAAATAGGCAATATTCTTTTCTTTTTCTCAGGAGCAGAGAGAGTTAACCAATTATTCTTTACTGCTTTCTAAGAGGGCTTTTCATTGTATAGAGAGGCTTATCATCTGGATCAATGCTTGAATGGTTTTTAATGAAGTCCTTTAGATCTTAGAAATTATTGAAAAAGCACCTCCTGTGGAAAACAAAGATTAGTTTAGCTGGGTGTCATGCTGAGCAACGGATGTTTTTCTTGGCTGGCTTGCCACAAAACTGCTTCCATTATCTGTATCAAGTAAGGATCTCCAGGCTTTAGTCCAGTAAACAAAGATTATTTTCTTTCTATTCAGTACATGCTGTAGCTTCTTGGTTTTCGATAAGGGAGAATATTTGGGCCAAATTCTGGCTGTTACCGTTGCTTCTTTGTGTTGCACTGTTCCTGTACCAGAGACTCAAAGGGACTCCTGGAGAAATCTATACATATGACATTGCCCTAACTAAGAAAACTTCCATCTCTTTCCTGTAAATCCCCATGCGTTAAGATTTGCCAGGATAAGGATTAAGCTGTGTGAGAGGGCTGTTGGCAAAGCACTGAAAATATGTGCTGAAGTGCAAGGAACAGCAGTGAGAGACTGCCCTAAGCTACCAGCCTTCAGTATTTTTCAAATTACTGCCAGGTATGCACTCTGCCCAGAATTTAAATGAAAAAACAATTCAAAAGTTTCGTGATGTTTTTCATGTGTTTGAGTTTTTTCCCTGTTCCCCTTATGCTGCAGTCCTGATGGAGGGCAGTCTTTGCAGAGAGCACTGGTGCTCACCCTCAGAGGGAGTGGCTGGACTCAGGCCTCCTGGCACGTGCCTCCCAGGAGTACCCTGTGAAGGAGGGTCAGCAGCAGTGTTTGCTGTAAGAATCAGGTGCCCAGTGGTTTTGACACGGTGTTCACTCTTGCTTGAGAAATGCACCATACAGGACTCCAAATAACCCTGTCAGACCGGTTGCACACGCACCTGGAAGAGCAATGTTTTGCTTCTCTGCACAAGGCATGTGAGCAGACAGATGAGTCTGTGAGCTGATCCTTTCCTTGGATCCCAGATTTTGTTCCTGGATCACTTTAGCAGTTTTCTCAAACTCTTTGGCCAGTCACGCCAGTTCCCTGATTTCACTTACCCAGCAGCTTACCACAGGGGCCTCTCTCCATACAGGGGCTTTCTGTAACATTGTTAGTGCTGGCTCCAGCAATGGTCAGGCTCAACGAATCTCAGTCAGTGAGTAACTCTGATTTTTAATTGGAGGGATAAGTGGTATGAGAAAAGCAATTATGGCAAAGTGTTGTTTTGCTAAGGTGAATCAATGCACCCTTAAAAACATCCCACTCTAGAACCTGTGTTTGATGGGGTGACCAGCATATGCTGCGAGTGGTAAGCAATGAAGTCTTTGCTCTCCCTCTGAATGAGGAAGAATTTCACATTAAATTCTCAAATTTTTTCTTAATACTCTGTTTTTAAATGAAGACATGCAAGGAGACATATGCTGAAAAAAGAACTTTGGCAAAAGGCTTCCTAACAGTTACATCCCCACTGATGAACAGCATGGCTCTATGCTTTCCAGTGGAGGAACTGGAGAAGTGAAATTACATCTGACAGGTTCATTTCTACATTGCCACCATTTTTGGCTAAAGGCAAAATTGATTAAAACCAGAAAAGGCTTAGGACGTAATGCATTGTAGCTCTGTTTCTATGCTGGTTACAAGAAGAGAAAAGACAATTCTGTGCCAATTTCAATCTGTGTTTATAAATAAAAGCAGTGATATAATAGATTTTTGGTTTTAATGCAGGGGGTTTAGGAATTCATATGTTAAGTGCAGCTGAAAAGTAATGTAAGAAATAGTTTTAGTAAGATGCACTTGAGAATTGTGCGCTTAAGGTAAATATTCGGAATAAATACAGTTGCTCTGGAGAAAAATTATTGTGCTAATAAAATAAAGTGTGATGATTATCTATAGAAACATAGATATATAGAAAATATATAAAACACTTTGTACAGATCAGTGTATAGAGAGACATGCATACGAAGACAAAAGCATCCACCTTGTACAAATACGCAAATTCAGAAGTGGTAGAGGAAAAAAAACAAGTGATAAACGACAGATTCTGATTTACCTTTTGTATCAATCCTATTAATCTGGTTTTGTTCAGTACTTTACATAAATAGCACTGAGGTTATGACAAGATTCTGGGTTTCGTTAATTAGCCAGATCAACAGATGATATTGACCAATTAAGTCACCAGTTATTTGCATTTACAGTGCAAATACAGTTTGCATTACTTATGGTGTAATATTAAAAGGAAGAAGATTTTGTCTTTTGATGTTTGATGTGTAAAAGAACTCAGTACAAATCTCTCCACATAAAGAATTCTAATAACAAGTTAAAATATTGTGTAAAGAAATAAATTATTAATATTTTGAAAACAGATGAAGCTGCAGAAACAAGATGAAGAATCCGTCAGAACTAATAATCCAAATGTTTTTGCATCTCTCAACCTGGGAGGCCAGTCAATCTTTTAAATTACCTTTTTATATTTTTTGAAGTTCAAGTCCTACAGCAATCACCTAAATGAATTTTTTTAATATTTCATGGATTGCATATCTTCTAATCTGTTTTTTATTTCATTTTTATGAAAATTACCCTTCAAATTAGTTTTCTTCATCCCAGGAAGACCCATATTTTATGCATTATAATTTTTTAATCATCTTGATTTGTGTACAGCTATGATTAGAGAAAGTTCTAACTTGAATTTCCAAAATAACTAGTGTGACATACATGGTATTTAAATGATATTCCATATTCCTAATGGAAGAATATTTTGGATGGTCTTTTCCGATGTTTTCACTCAGTGTCTAGAAGATGATTTTTTTTTTTAATTTTTATTTTTTCAGTTTTTTGATTTCTCTAACTCATAACATTGTTCTTGTAGGGAACCCTTTTCTCCACAGCTGCCAAGAGCCGCCTCCAAAGACTGAGGGCTCATTTCTCTTTTGCGATTACTTTGTCAAATGGACCACGATAGAGGTATCCAATCCCTGAGGGAGTCAGCCATTCTAGAGATGATCTATCATAGGCTGGATGCTGGGAATGCATCCATAGATCCAGATGAAGTTGAATGTTTACGACCCATGTGGCAGAAACTTACATGGAGTGCGCCATCATCATGTGGCCACTCATTGGCATCAGTGACCTGGAGTGAGGCAGCACCACCAACAGTGGATGAATTGAGTCGTCAAATCTGAGAGTTTGGAGACAACCTCACCCCTTCCATCATTTCAGCTGTGGAAAAACTGTCCCAGGAGATCAAGCAATTGAAAGATGATCTATCCATCCAGCTCCCAGCATCATCCCAAAGGCAAGCTCGACACCATCCATCTGGCACAAAGCTTAATCACACCCATTAATTGCGGCATACCACTTGGCTGCCTTTGACTCTGGTTCATATTGAAGTTCTAGCATGTCTGGTATGGCAGCACTGAGTGGTGGTGTGACTTCATTCAGGCCACGATAGTCTACTGTTAGTCTCCACTCTCCCTTAGACTTTCGCACAGCATGGGTTGTTCTTTGTGGCTGTTGTCTGCTTTTCCCCTTGCTTATAGGGGCAGCTGAATCCGTGACACCAAATTAGCTTGCTTTCATAGGAATACTGCTTTCAAACAGTTCAAACATTAATTGCCATAGCTCCCCCAGCCTTTCCTAACATCCTCCTTGAGAGATGGAGTTCTCCCCAGGGAAACAAGTGGAAAGATTTCCTTTCACAGAGAAACTGAGAAATGAAGCATGCAGCACTGATTTGTAGTGGGAAGTGGCAAAGACTTAAATACCTTTACTAAACACATTTACTTAGCTGTTATCACTGCAAGTTTTGTCCTTGCAAATTTTTAATGTCCAATAACGAGCTTGGGTTAGGAGGGCCAGTACAAGGCACTCCCAATCTGCCAGCATTTGCTTACCGTTTGTGTTAACTCTGACTGTTTTCAATGATATGGGTTGGGAAAGAAGGTAAAGTTTATCTGATGTTACACTGTCACAACTGTGTCATAAGGAAACTGGGGGATAGCCATGGATGGCTGATGGAGTGAGAAACCAAGCAAATCTCCGAATCACAAACAGGCACTTGTGTGGCAAGTAGTTCATGATAATCTAAATTATAACAGCTGAAAAAGGAAGCACTAATCAAATGGATTAGTCAAGTGACATTATTGAGGCTTTGATGCTGTACCTCTGTCTCCAATGGCTTCAGTATTTGATGTTTCTTTATCACTAAGGCAAAGACAGCCAGCCTCAAGACTTTGATGAGAAAAACCAGGAGGAAGCTGGGGGTCTTCACTCTTCCCTAAGCTGATGCTTTTATATACCCTTTCCTGTTAGAGAAAACTAGTCTGGCCTGAGTGTCCACAACCTCTTTTCACAGATCAGGACCAGTCTGCTCCAGCTTGTCCACATGGGTGTTAACATCAATGCAGGTCCACCCTGGCATGTTCAGGTGAGGGTGACCTGCTGGATGCTGGTCATCCAACTTTTCTAGTAGCTACAGACTGGAACAGTCAGCAGAACTAAATACCTTCATTATTTTCATGCAACTAAGCCAAACAAATACATGTTATGAAACATTTCACTTTTTACCTTCATTTCAGCAGCTTTATCAAGTGTCTGGATTGCAAGACAAGCAGTGGTCATCCAGCCACTCTTCTGGCTGGGACTCTCAAAGGAGTCTCCTATCTCTAGTCCTGATAAAGTGTATCAAACTGGAAAGATCGTATGCAAAGTCTTCAAATTAAATTACCCAGAGGGATGAAATCTGAAGCAATAGTGAAGCTGTGTACAGACCTGGCCCCCAAAGGATGAGAGGCAAAAGCAGGATACAACACAGGGAAGTGAAGGTGGGAACTCAAGAAATGCAGGCTGAGACATGCACTTACTAGCAGCACTGATTGTAGCTGCTTTTGTCATGTTTCACACTGTATCTTTTGTCCAGATATATTTTTATTTGGGGGAAATCTTTTGATACCTCTTCTGGCATACATGTAGTTTATTTTTAGTCTTACTGCTAGTTGATTTAGGCAATACTTTCTTCTGACTGCTCTCGCTTCTGCTGGTTCACTTAGATGCTTCATATCCTGCGCAGCGGCTCTAAATTATTCGAATTTGTTTTCTGTGCCCCAGAAACCTTGCTAAATCAGTCTTTCATACCAGACATTCGTTTCCACCAGAAGCTTGAAATATTTGACAGCTTTCAGTGTTGGGTTGGTTTTTTTTTCCCCATCTATCAGGAACTTAGAAATACAGAACCCTGTGAAAATGAATGAAAAGCTCTGCTTATGTAAAGCTGGTAGAGCTTTGCTGCACATTCAGATTTTATATGAAGCAAAGATTAACATGCAGATGAGGTTTTATTACTCTTCATCCCTCCTGCTCTTCCTTGTTTCCCTGTAATGGATTTTGATTTATTTGATGATAGGATCAGACTTCTCCTCTATATCATCAGGAACCTTCACACGTTTTCCACTAAGGAAGGGGGAGGGAATAGTAAGATCTGCATCATGTTTATTTGTGATTTTCCTTCCACTACAACTGAGATTTGAGGATCCCTGGTAAGGTGAAACTTTCTTTTTACCTAGATACAAGGCTATAAACCAACGAAAATATATAAATATGTATATATGTACAGTTCAGAATTATATGTTATGTGAGTAGCTGGATCAAAAGTAGCTTGAAGCAAATTATTTTCTGTGTAATAAAATAAATACAGTTGGCAAATTTTCCCGGCTGAGAAAGTTTCCACTGTGTATTTTTGTAATTGTGTCATTATGTCAGAGAAAAAGTGCCAAGAATTTTAATGTGCCCTGAGTTCACTAGTAATTGATAATGAATCTATGATTCTAGAAAATGCCTGTGAAACAACCACAATCTCTGTATACTTTTATCTATTTTAACAGTCCTATAGATATTCTAGGTCAAATATGTATTTATCATACTAAGCAAACTAAACTAATAGTATATGCATTAGTCTGTGATGTACTAAAATTTAGATGTGTGCAAGTTTGTACATTTCCCATTAAAAAGGGAAAAACGCTTGAGATTACAATAGATGCCTTTCTCTTTAGCTTGCTTACTTCTGCATGTAGTTCATTATTATTAACAACCTTTTATCGATGTTATCACATAAATGGAGAATGTTAATTCCTAGAATCATGCCAAAACTCATTTTCTATTCTGCTTAATTAGTTGCTCTATTGCAAACAACTCTTGCTAGGTATCTGCAGATAATCCAGACCAACTATGTTATTTGGACCATTTATTTTTGTGGTCAGTATCCTTGCCTTTGAGCAATATATATATATATTTATTTTTTTTTAAGTTACTCTTGTGAAAATATGCTGAATTTTAAAGGTAAACGCATCAATGAATTTCTGGGGAGAAAGGGGACAGAATCCATAAACTTAAAGAAAGAGAAGGACAGGGGCCTAAACTTATCTTCACACAATGCATAGTTCTTTTCTTTTTGAAAGCCATTTTGTACTAGTTCATAACCTGTGTTTCTTCAAACTGGTACATATATGTTTTACTGGAATTCGGTGACCATTAGGCATAAAGCATGTGCTGAGACACTTTTTAATGTTTCACCTAAGACCTCAGACTTGCAGCAGACCTTAAGAAGCTGTAGCTGTATCAGCTAGAGTCATCTAGAACTTAGCTGAGCCATTCTACTATAATGTCACAATTTCTTTAACTTTTAAATACTGAGGGAAAAAAAAAAATTCTAGAACCATCATTTGCAATGCAGTGATTAGTTAGAAAATTAACTCTCCTAAAACAACATCTCAGTATTCCACATATTAATATAGTTAGAGCATTCCACTGTGAATCTTAAGATCTTGGAAATAATATTTTCAAAATATTCTTATTGTAACAATTGAATCCAGCTAAAAATCAACATGTTCTTTCTGCTTCATGCATCATCATCAGGTACCGCAAATTGCGAATGTCTTAGGATCAGAAATTACCAGACTATTTTGTTAACATAGCAGAAGGTGGAAAAGAATACAGTTTAGTCTTCCACAGCAGTATTGACTTTGCCGTGCTGACAACCCTGCACATGCTTTATGGTACTGTATAATCGGAAAGAGACAAACAAGCCAAAGTTCCAGCAGACAAAGGTACGTATTTTCATATAGACGGCCTCTTGATTATTCTCCCCCCAAACACATACTTTATGGCCATGAATAAAAAGAGAGAAGAGGAAGAAAGGAAGAAATAGTTACCCAAGTGCAGGATTCTGAATCTGTCTTCTGGCATTGTGAAAAAGAGGATTGATTTTTATTTTTTTTTTTTTTTTTTTTGTAAGGTATATAGCATTTGGCAATTCCTCTAGTCTGTATTTACAGATTTGCTTGCCTGTTTTCTATCTTTTGCCTATTTCCTTAAAGACTGTTTAAATTAGAAGTGATACCTCTAGTCTTTTTGCGTTGGATAGTCCTTTTGTTTCCTTGTATGGTCCATGCTGTAAACAACAGCACCTAGGAGCTGAGCATTAGCACAATATAGGTAATAAATAACTGTTTCAGCTCTTACAATGAACTTCACAACTGACATGATTCTCCAAGAGACAACAAATTCCTGCATTTTCACATAAACAGAATGTAAAACTCAATTTGTAACAGCACCATCTGGAGACATGGTAATGTTACAGCCTCTAAATCTGCACCCCCACATTTGAGCATGCAACTGGCGTACTCCATTATCCAGCTACAAATCTGTAGTGGTTAGCCATGGTTACGTCCATATATTTGCACAGAGATTGCATATGAAAAACTATCTCTAATATCTTTAATCATTTCTACCTCAGAACTCCATGGGCACCTCTCCAGAACATTAACCTTTTTTAATAACTATCCACCCTACACAAAGCTATTGCAGTGACAGTTAATCTTTAGACATTGTAACTTGGGGTTTTCACAACCTTTTAATTTTCCAAACCCTTTTTGCCTTGCAATATGTGGGTGTCTGTCTATGCAAGCAAGCTAGTGATGATTTTTCCAGTCAGCCCTGCTGACCCTTCTTCCACTGCAAACAGGAAGATTTCACAGAAGCATAAGGTGACTGAAGCCAGCAATCTGCATGGTAACCAAACTTCTGCTGTGGTAAACAGGTACAGTTTTTATAGTCAGGATTTTTCAACTGTAGTTTCTCTCTCCACTTTAAAAGGTTTTCCTCAAGAATGCCTGCTAAAAAACAAACAAAAAAATCCCACTGATCACTACATTTATTATTATTATTAATAAATCTTCATCTTCATTCATGCTGGTTTTTCACATGTTCTCCTTTAAACTAAAAAATGGGCAATGCAACTCAAAGTTTCAAATCAAAGCAAATTATTAATGCTTGTAAAACTGCAGTAAGTTTTGGGTTTTTTTAATGTAAATTACTAATATTTTTCATGTCCTAGCTATGATTGCACCATTCACAAAATGTTTAGAAAAATGCATACCAGTGCCTATCAATAATCAAGGATTTATGGTGTATACCAGAGATTGGAGTGCCTTTATAGTGTTCCTCATAAAATTCTCACTTGCTAGAACAGAGTGTGCTGAAGTTACAGCGCTCTTCAGTAAGAGCATGTTTGCACATGGTGCAGCTTTAAGCAGAAATCTGCTTTACCCTGGCAGGTTTTGTAACATCTGTGAAACGTAACAGCAGAAAGATGGAAGATTTAGCACTCTTTGTCATGTTTGTCCATGCAGTGGTAGCTGGTGTCCGACGCTTGTCTTTGAACTGTTTCTAAGAAGAATGGGGTGGGCTAAAGATCTCTCTATCACTGACTCTTTGATTAATCTCATCTCACTGTGCCCTGTCTATGTGTCAATGTCAGATAGCCAATGTCTGCTGAGAGCAGCCCCATCTTCAGGTTTTTCCCTCCTGTGCAATTTGTAGCAAGTAACCGTGGCTCTCCTTCCTCACTTAGTGTACGTTTATTGTTGTTTTTCTCTCCTGCCTATCTGTAGAGCAGCATAATCTCTTAACTGACCTTCCACCAGACTGAAACATACATGGTCTGACTGGTCCCCGCAGCTCTGTTCTTGCAGAAAAAAATACAAAATAGGTTCTGCTGGGAGAACCCACCTGCACTCCTCTGGGAAGCAGTAGGAATCCAAGTTGGGGGCATTATAAAGAGATGATAAATTCTGGTGCACCTAGGGAGGGGGGAAGTGTTAATTGCTTTCTCTGCAGAAATGGACCATGGGGATTAGGATACCTCTGACTTCTATTTTTTCCACGCTGATGCCAATTTTTAATATCTATCTTTAGTGCTGTCTCTGAAGTGTTATCCTCTTGAAAGAGATGGAATAATCACACTTTCTCTTCCCCTCTGTCAGCTATTAATAGTGGTAAATTTTAATTGCATATGTAAATAAAAACACTGTGTACTCATTAGTTTAAATATGTTTTTCATTAGGCAAATGAAATGCTTGTTGTATATGATTCAAAGCTAAAAGGAGAATGTTAACAGCACCAAGAAGTTTGGGAAATATACTGGCTTGATTTTTAAAAATATTTTTTAGGATAAAAATAAGCCAAGTTTTAAGGGATTATTATGGGGAAAATTCTGCAGTACAGGAAGCTTGGTTTTGGAAATGGAAAAACCAAGCAAGTGGCAGAAGCATGGGTATGGTGTCAAGGCTAATGCACCTGGGAGATGGCACATAAACTCATATTACTATTTCTAACATTGGATATTTTAGAGGTGGTATCTGCAAGGCAGGTAACATTTTTCAGTTTCCATTTAGAAAAATCCTGACATATCTCACATTTGGATAACTTGAAATGTATTGGCCCCAAATTACATCACTACTTCATTATTAATTTTCAAACTCTTTGAACCCAACACTCCAAATACTCTTCTAGCTATTTTTAGAGGCTATGCAATTACAGTCAAGAAGATACAATTTTTCAGTTCAGTAATCCATACTTTCAAGCTTGGAGTACATCTATCCACTTACTAGGTCATAATTTGTTTTCTTTCTATCAATAAAATACCCAGAATTGCATAACCATTTTACTTGGAAACTGTCTTTACCATCTCCTTCCACTGTTCTGCTCACTGGGAAATGATAAATATCTTATCACAGAGACATTTAGTAAACTGGTATAAATTTATACAAAAGCTTGGCCTCTCAACACTTCAGTCTGAGTGAAAAGATGCTCTGTGGGTGTGACTTTCGAAAGTTGTTATGGCTCAGAACAGACTAACAATCTCTCTTTTGGCATTGGAAAAGATCGCATTATCAACTGAGGTCAGTCATTTGTCATTATAAAGTAGATATATTTTGTAATAGCCAAACATGTTCCCTGATAAATATGAGAATACGAAATATCTTTACCTCCAAAACTTAGAGCAAGAAATTTACTTTCCTCTGAACCACTTTAGTAAGAAAGCTAAGGTAACAATTTTTATTTCATAAAGATAAGCTTGAATATCCTTGTCCCGTCTATGCTTCCTCAATTCAAATTTTATCAAATTTTCATGTTGGAGCACAGTAAAATATTTATATGCAAGGAGGAGTGAAAAATTGCAAAGGCTGGCTAGAGGGCAGTCTGCTGGAATTAACACAGAGCTAAAGTTTCCACAGGCAGTCTGGGGGGGGGGGGGGGGGGGGAAGTAATACATCAGTCTTCTAGTTTCTTCATTTGCCAGACTTCATTGTTGCTAGCAGGATCCATTGCTGAGAGGATAAAGGCAAACAGAGGTTCCATTTTGTATGAAGAGCTATTGCACTTGACATGGTTGCAAGCAGATTCATAGATTTTTAGAGACCAAAAGGGACTACTATGATATCAAATTGGGCTTTCTATATGAGAGATGCCGTAGGGTTTAACCTGCCAGTACCTTGATCAAATTAACGAATTTTGGCTGAGTTGGAGTAAAGTTCTGAGGATGATACTCGATCTGGTCTTGGTTGAAAATGTTCAAGAACCAAAGAATCTCTTTTGTTTCTTCTTGCAGTATGTGGTTAATGGCTCTCACATTTAGAAAGCAGTGCTTTGTGTTTGATTTTTCACTTGTCTGGATGAATCTTCCAGTCATGGCGTCATGTTTTATTTTTTCTGCCAGTGGGCCATCTGAGGAGAATGTGGATTACAAAGCTGTGGGAGAAAAGATCCAGGATGTGTCAAACAAGACAGTTTACTTTGGGTTCTTTGTTTTAAGAGATTAAAGGAGGCTGTGATTCTTTTGCCCTTGATGCCCTCAAAATTCTGTCTTTTCTAGTCTGCTATATTAAAAACAATAGGCAGTGCAATGTATAAGTAATGTTCACCGCATGTTCATGCTTACGTACAGTAAGAGCAATCTAAATGCTAGCTCTGTCTGGATCCATGCAATAATGAATCCATGGACTTATATTTAAAGAATTTTAGCATAATAGACTTGCATGCCCATTGTTTACAGGATACACTGAATTAGAAAGCAAGGGTGTCCTGGCTTCATTATTGCTCGAAGTATCATCTTTATTATTCAGAACAGAAGTTCTCATTTGTCTACAAACCATGCAGCATTCTCCAAAGTTGTCAGTATTCAGAGAGAGTGGTTATCTTTTATAAATGACTGCACTAAGCTCTGGACTGATTCCTTTGATTCTCATCCATCATCAGACCCTCTTTAGTGATTTCTTATGAGGTTCCCCTCCCTCTCGCCACAGAATTTCTCTAGGCAGAAGATGTACTTCAAAGATAAATTAAATCTTGTACATAGATAGCTGCACATACTGACACAACTCACAGTAGCATTTGACAGCTCCTTCTTCAGGTTCCTCAAGAAGCTTACGGCAGAGGTGAGAAATTTGAGGCTATGTAATGTTCTAGTCCATAGTAAGCTCTCAAATATTTGAATTGTAAATACATCTAGACTGGGTGTTTTTAATGGTAAAATGTAATGTTATGCAGGACGATGAGGAATTTCTGTATAACTCATCTAAAACTGGCTTATCACATTTTATCTACATTCATATTGGGCTCAGTAGGTGTCGTGGTTTAAGCCCAGCCGGCAACTTGATTCCAAGTTGCC
>NW_009912258.1:78130-83519 GCF_000696875.1 Nestor notabilis
CGCTCGTGCGGGGTCGAACCTCGGCAACGACAGTAGGAAATGGTAACATGTCAGGGAGCCAATTAACATCATCCTTCCCCCCCATTTTTTTCCTTAATTTCTGTGCTTTTGTGGGAGCTACTTCCAGTTCTCACGCTACTCACAGCAGAAGTATTGATTGACTTCTGGCATTGTTCTGGTTTGCTGATATCATAGAATCATAAAATAGTTTGACTTGGAAGAGATCTTAAAGATTATCTAGTTCCAACCCCCTTGCCATGGTCAGGAACTCCTTCTGCTAGACCAGGTTGCTCAAAACCCCATCTTGAATACTACTGGGACCTCTGAATTTGGATGAGATATGAACCTCTCACAGTGAAAAACTCATTCACAAGTGTGCAATAAGGATCTGGATGGCTACTTTTTTGTCCGCTTTGGATTACTTTATACAAACTGCGAATCCTTCCAAACCAAAATGTTAACAAATGGGCTATTTTGTACAGTGTACAACATCAACAGGAATGTGATTTTGAAGTACAGTCAGCTTTCCAAAATCAAATTTACAACAAGGCAACTGGAGTGCTTTATAATAGGGAGAGTTAGAAACATAATTGTAAGCTGCAGTAGATGCTAAGGAATACAAATAGGAGCAGTGAGAGAGGTCTGTGATCCATACATTTGCATATTAAGATAACTATCAGTTATAAAATAGGAGCTGCTGTCAAGCTGTAGTAGAATAAACAGCGGAATTTTACCTTACTTCTCCCAATGGCAACAATAACATCCTTGCAAGGCAATACCAGAAATGAGCATAAAGTGATTCTTAGGTAAGCAGTGCAAAATGTAAACTCTACATGAATTTTTAAAATGAATTGCCTTTCAGCAAAAACAGCTGGGACTTTCTGCTTTGGATTTTGTTTTATATTTTCCAAGATTCCCAATTACAAATGTCTCACAAGTGAGCTGAGCTGGTAATATTTTTTGCCTCTGTTCTTCCAGGATGAATCAAAGCATTTCAGGATAATTTGCTGGTCTCAATTTCTCTTCAAGTAAGTGATGATCTGTCATGCACATGTTAGTATAAATTTGAAATTAGGAAAGGTCATTCACCGATAAATATGAAGAGTTGTGGGAGGTATAACAGCAAACAAGAATAAGTTTCTATTTGCAAACACTTATCTTAATACAAAGAGAAACAACTAAAGATAGAATATGATTTAGGATCTGTTTTGTGTTAAATAGTTTAAAACATTATCTTGCCACTATATTTATTCTATTGACTTCTGTAAGTCTTGGCTTACTATTTACCTATATACTTCAATACGCCACATCAGCAGCAGTCGTAGTTCAAGTCCCAAAATTCTCACTTCATTCACTGTGAAGCATTTTTTTACCATGTATGAGTAACTTGAAGTTGGTAGCACCCAGTGCAGAGAGGCTAACCATAAAACAACCTACAGAAAGTCCATCATGGATCAGTTTGCACTCTCTTCATTGTGTTCTCTCCTACTTGTAACAGAGGGGGTTTGCCACGCAAAGCAGTGTGGAAGACAGGATTCACCAGAAAGATATGCAGAATATTTTTGAGGTGAATATCCTTATGTTTTGGGAGCTACTGGTGCCTTGGAGGAAGGCCATCCATATGAACATAAACCATGCCCTCCCAGGTGAGACTGGTAATCAATCTAACCTGATATAGATGTATATACAGTTGCTAGGGATGTGAATATAGATATATGTCTGCAAAAATTACTAAGTAACTTGTGCAAGATGCATAGTGCTCTGATGTCAGTTTTGTGAATTTAATCTCAAGATGATTCCAACCCCATCTGGGATGAGTTTAGCAGATATATTTAAGCCTTGATTCAAAACATATGGAAAATGGCATGCAGATCATTAGAATGAATTTTTAAAGAGACGCCCTGTGTGGTGCCTAACTGGGAGTGCATTGTGGCACTGGTGAGATCTGACAAACCGCTTAAGTGCTTTGCTGTGGTCTTGTGTTCAGGCCTTGGCAAGTACAGGTAGTGCACTGACACTTACTTTCTCTAGTGCTGTTCACTGCAGATTAGCACAAAATGAAATGCAATGCAAACAACTCCCCACAGCTGTTGAAGGGTTACAATTCATTGTTTTATAAGCCTCTCATTGCTTGCAGGTGTTTTCACTTCAGAGGTAAAGGAGGTCTCTAAAGCACCTATGGATTGCATCCCTCTCTCTTCCCCGCTCCCCTCAATAAAAAATAAAAGCAATTAGCAAAAGAAAAATATCTTGCCACAGTTGCAGAGTGTACAAGTGAGACAAAAGTTGGTACAAACTAAGTATCAAATGGAAAAGGACTTGCTAGACTCCTTCGTATCTAGCTCTGGCCATTAACTATTAGAGCACAACATGCTAATGTACTGCAGTTGGTGACGTCTTTGGAAATGAAGGTAAGTTATGGAAATATGCGTGTATACAGCGTATTATCTCCCTTTCAGTATATTTAGCTGCAAGCTCTCATGTAAGCAATGAATCTCAATTTGCAAAATGGATGTTAAAATACTGAAATTCCTGGGTACTCAAAGGCAGATTACAAAGTACCCTCTTAAGATATATAGTTTTAGGTTCCAAACCAAGTATTTACTGTGTCATCCAGAGAACTCTATGTAAAAGACCATCTCCAAGAAAATTGCTGTGAAAACAAACTTCTGTATCATGGCCCTCTTAGGGCCACAGTTTCTCATGTGTCCAGACTTGGACTCAGCAAAGCTCTTAAGTACCTGATAATGCCTGTTCCTAACTGACAATTTTTAATATTTGGTAATGCTTTGATTTCTTTGAGACCCATCATTAATATTAAAAACATGCTTAAACACTTGGTTACTAAAGTTCTGCTCCAAAACCTGTGGACCTTAGTGGGAAGAGTTGCAGGCATTTTTGAGAAGTTATAGTTTGCAGCAGTCCAAAGAACGTTATAGGATTTCCTTATTTAAAGTTGTAAAGAATGACTCTCTATTTAGGAAGGTATTTAAGCATGATTTTAATTCCTATGGAATTTTATGATCTTGGAGTATATGTCCGAATTGATGCAATTTGAGTAGGGAGGGTCATCCAGCACAGATCTGATGTCATTCCAGGTCTGTTACCAAAGCATTTCATGAATCATAAATGCCTCTCTTTCCTCTGGAATACTTCATTTTCTAAATAGGTTGCAAGATCACATAAAAGAGAAACTTGCTAGCAAGCCTCTTATATATATTAGCCATTCATAATTAAACACAGTGAGCAGAAAAAAATCTTTGCAGTGCAGATACCAGGCATCTGTTGACACGTAGGGAGAATGAAGACTACTGCAGTAATGTCCCAGATATTTCCTGAGCTCATTTTGAGGGCAGAGGCATGCTAGAATTACGTTGTGAATATGCATGTGGAATAAAAACACTCTACTTTCGAAACTGTTCACCTAGTTACTGTAAGCCTATCACATTAAATAGTCAAGAGCTGCTTTTACAGACATTTACAGAAAATCGGGGGCTGGGGGGGGCGGGGATTGGAAGTTGTTCTGCTTCTCTGCATGCTTTGTTGAACTGGCTTGCTTACATTTTGTTAAACTTCTAATTCCAACTTAGTTGTCTCAGGTGAAACACTTCAGGACTAATCCTTGAACCTTCAGGATAAGAAATCAGTATAAGCTTTTATCCTAACCAATGGTATTTTATGACATTATCTACATTGAGTTACTCAATGTCTCTAGATAGCTTCTGTCGCTAGAAAATCCTCTGAAATTTTATGAACAGGAACTTTTAACAATGACTTTTACTATTTAATGCACAAAAAGAAACTGTCTTTAATCCCTCTTTATTAAACAGAGCAACTAATCTGTGCTGCATGATTTTATCGACTGTTATAGTTGTTCAATAGGTATCTCTAGAGAATTGTTGATATTGAAAATGATAACAATGCTTTTTCTAGGTTTCTAAAGCACTAGAGAATATAAGACAAATAAAGTGGCTGTAATGGCATCCACTAACACATAATTATTTGAAGTTATTTATTGACAGAATATTATTAATTTGTAAATTATCTGCAAAGCATGCAGCCAGGTACTAGAGCTTGGATCCAACACAAAGGACAACTGAAGTCCACTTGGGTGAAAGTCAGAGATTCAGATGGAAATACAGGTAAGTCAACCAGAGGTAAAATGTAAAAATCTTAGTAAGTTCAAGCATGTTGGGAATGAGGGAAACTATGCTTTGACCTTACTAAAAGAATTAGATTCCCCAATAAATGTTGACCAGAATAATAATAAAAATTAAATAAAAATAGGTGAATTATCTTAGTAACAAAAAAGTATAAGTCATTTTAATAGGTAAAAGTTTTTACTAGATTTCTGAGGTGAAGTAAATCTGCATTTTTATTTTTTAAAAATATCTAATACTAGTATAAGGAAGAATTGATTATTCATTAGTGTATTGAAGGGTACAGAGTGCATGTGGTTTTTTTTAATCTAGTAAATTGTTTAGCTTATTTTTTCTTTTTTTTTTCCCTCAAAACTTTTTAAGGTTCATAAAAATACTGATTTTGTTTGCACAATACAGAGGGGGGGTTCTTTGGTTTTTTTGGTTGTTTTTTTTTTTTTTTTGTGTCTGAATTTCTATTTTTGACTTTTTAACAATTACCTTTCCAATAAAGCAGACTGAAGTTCTTGTGGAGTCCAGTTTGACAATCTGACTCCTCAGTTTGTCAGTATAGCCCCTGACAGGGCTCAGGACTCAGGACTCAGCCTGCTTTAGCAATAGTCTTTCAAGTTATACTTTTCAAGGATGTCTTAGATTCTGTTGGAAGATGTTTCTGTTTATACAAATACGGTATTTATGAACATATGCGTTTGAAAGTGTGCTTCTCTGTTCCTGTGATTGGAACAGAAAATATAGAAAGGTAAACATATGCTTGATTCTTCATACAGTATGAAATGAAGTTAGGCAGAGAGCTTTGGGGCATGTGCTTAGCTTCACTGGATAATTTGCCTTTCCCTATCCATTTCTCTTTAAAGTGCCACCCAGCCACTTCTTAATAGTTCATCAAATTTAGTGGAGAAGTAATACATTCTATTAGATCAATTCATACAGGTGGAAAACCAAACAGGATTTCGGGCTCAGCCTCCCTTCCTGTACACTTTCATTTTCCTCATACATCCTTAGACTGTGCCGCTGTTAGGAACACATAGCACCGACTCCGGGAAGAGATTTTCCTTTTTTGATCAGATACTTTCTGCCCATACGAACTACATTATCAGAAGGTAAAACCAGGCTTCATGAAATAGGTGAATCACTACAAGACTCAAAGAGGCAATTTTTTTTTCCACAGCAGACATGCACAACATCATTTCCAACCCAGTAGCAACACACAGGTTTATATATGTAGGGAA
>NW_009912258.1:83550-101658 GCF_000696875.1 Nestor notabilis
ATCAGTGAAAATCAGTAAAGCTGTAATACACAAAAATGTCATAATGTAAAGATATCACTAATTAATTTTGGGCATTAGTCAAGTGAAAATATCAAATCATATTATTAAATATCAAGCTAACACACTATGAATAATAATTTAAAAAATCAAAGTCACTCTCAGAAAAAGTTTGTATAAAGATTAGCATATTTCTTGGGTTTTTTCTTTAACATTTAGGGATCAGAACTTGAAATTTATTGAATTACTACTTTCGATACAGATGTGCTTAAAGTGAGTGTAGTTTTAGCGGAGTATCTGAGTCTCTAAAGAAAAGTGTAATTATGTGGATTTAAGATATGTGACAACAATAAGCATTGTGATATTCCAGTACATCTTTCGTTGCCTTGTTCCTATTTTTTATACTGGGTGTGAACTTATTTCAGTGGTCAGTGCAGAACAGAGGACAAACTCAAACCAAGTATTTAATACGAGTCATTAAAACAATGCAATGATGTCTTTCCTATCAGAAAGATCAAGAACTGTACGAGGGATATCATGAGGCTTATAGACTGCCTTTCCATGATACAAACACTCCATAAGTTACATCACACATCACAAAATAAGACACCATTGAAAATGTCATGAAAAATCAGCCACCTTTGTATGTAATATTGAACAGTAATGTTCAGTGTCAGTATTTGGGTAATGTGAAGTAAATTAGCAGCCCAGTCTAGATGTTATTACAAAGCTTTCTTGATTATTAAATAGAATTTGAGGATTTGAGAACTGCAAGAGTAAGCAGGGGAGGAAACCCCGTACTGATCACAACCACCACTTGAGATGTTTGACAATTTCTTTAGTACATCTTTCATCTCTAATAACTATAAACACTTTCCTTGGTAAAATGCAAATGTGCTTTCACAAGTATCAAAAGAAAATACCTGTGCATTTGTCTAAAATTGACTATTTTAATTGACAATACAAACTAGGTTTTAACTGAGCATTTTGCCTTTAAGCACCAGGCTCCAGCCTTAAGATACCTGGACTCCTTAACAGCTAGTTTCTTTTGTAACTGCCTCCGGTTACCACTTTTGAAAGTGCACTCTTTTATTCTGCTGCCTACAGAAAAAACATATTACATTTCCACAAGAAATCAAAGGTATACCTTTTTCTCCTTAGGTTCAGAGTGTAATTCATAGAGTTTTAAGATGTCTGCTCTCCAGACACAAGCAATGAATGTACTAAATTATTCCATTTCCCGACATACACCTAAGGTTTACAATCCTCCTCTCTCTTTCTTCTCTATTTCTCTACCACTCACATCACCCAAGAAACAAAGATGTATGCCAGGCAGACATCATAACTATCTTTGCTAACATCTGTTACAGGCCAATTTCAGTGCTATTGCTACTTCCCTTCTCATTCTGTATGTATGAGCTGGTATTAATATCTCCAAGGAAAGTAAATGCATGAATCAATGTGTCTGAATTAAATAGAGCTGAACGAATGAAGCATATGTATGAAAGAGCGTGTGTTGTGTTTATACATTCAGGTACTGTGCTGGGCATCACAGGTGGAGTGGGACATGCTGTGAAGGCCACATGTGGCTTGACAGGGAAAAGCAGACTGGCCAGAAGAATATTTGGGGAGACCCTCTGTGTGAGGTGTCACAGCCTTATTCAAAAATAAGGTGTGGAGGGGGATGGTCTCTGGAGCTGTGAGTGCTTGTCTGCTCTGCCATCACACAGGTCTCAGAGGAAAGGACCGGCAAACAGTTGCCCCATCAAGCCAGAGGCCCCCACAAGCAAAGCAGAAGAAAAGAGGAGATGGAGGACAGAGTATCAGAGGGCATCAGGAGCTAGGGGCAAAAGAACTGAAGATGTTGTGGCTGTGAGGTGATCCCAAAGCAAGATGTCTTTGGAAAATGCAGCATGTCCTTCCTGGGAAGTAAACTGGGCAGAAGGGGTAAGTACTTTCAGAATCCATTTCTGAAAACTGCTGCTGAATAGATTGCTGTGTATGTTGCATCTTTTTAGCTGTTCACATCTGTCTTACAAGCAGCCCTTGCAGAAGCTGCATATGGAACTGATGTTTGTTCCAGTACTGCTGAGAGTGGGTGGGCAGTAACTCACCTGCCAGCTGACATGTGGTCAGCTTGTTTGGAGCAGCTTCCAGCCCTGTGTTTGCTTAGGCATGCCAGCACCCACTGAGGGGACAGTGCTTTTACTCTCTAGCTTTCCCAGCCCAGTTCACCTGCTTATCAATAAGGCAGCCCGCTGCTAGCCAGTGAGTAATAGCCACAGCCAGTATATCATTGACACTGCCCCCAGGCCCAGTGCCTCTCTCTCCTCTGCTCATCCATCTTCCCTGTAATGTAAGTCAGACGTTTCACAGTCAGCCACCTACAGCTGCCCTGTCCTAACAGGCACAGACTATTAGGAGATTTTAAGTAAAAGGAAGAGAGAGGAACCAGTAGCTGGCTTATAAAGGAGAAGGGTGGGTTGGCTGGAATGTATGCAGGTGATAAATACCTTTTTATACTGTCCATTTTTGCATCTTGCTCTGTAGAGTACAGCTGTGACCGGAAACTCTCTCTATTCATTCTTCCATTCCATATGACTGTCCTATCATGTGCTGAGTGCAAACACTGCATGGCCCAGGAGCTACTTCAAGACATATAATGCTCTGAAGACTGATATTTTGCTTTATGTGATATCAGTAGGCATTCTTGCAAGAGAAAAATATGTACAGGAAGCTCCCCAAGGTCAATATAACAGTGGAAATAGCCAGATGATATTTTTCTGTGAATTACAAGGTTAAGTACCCAAACATCTCTTAGTCATGTAAATTATGAAAATTCTGAGAACTGCAATGCAGATAAGAAATCTATGGCTGCTGAATCGTTTTCTCTGGTTCAAAAATGACCATATCTTATCCTCTTGTTCCAGATTTTATTTGCATTGAATGTTTGTGTTTCTTCCTGTCAGATATAGGAATGAAGCTAACATCTTTGCTTCAGGATATTGTTCTTTTATTATCAACAAAGGCATTCGGCAGACTTGCAGAAATTCTTGCCAAGATGTGGTAAAAATAATACAAAACCAGTACTGGGATATTTCTCTTAAGCTATTTGCAGTTAAAGTGATTATTAAACCCCAGGACAGGTTTAAGGGTAATCCAGATGAATATTGTTTTCATCAAAGCAATAGAGAAGTCATCTGCTTTATCCCTGTTGCCTTAGGACCAACTTTAGAAAAGGCATACCAAGTGAAATTGAAATTATTTTGCTCCAATTCCTTTAAAATTCAATTGTTATCATTTACTGCTTGTAGTTATCTGATGAAAGAAAGACTACTTGCTTTCTGAATAGTGCCACTGATAGGTGGGTTGTTTTTTTTCTCACTTTCACTTGAAAAGTTAGACATGCGCTGTCTTTACAGTAAAAAAAAAACCCCAACACAAGATGATAATGCACTTCTTTTTTTAATACAATAAATAAATGAAGGCCATGCACAAAAGAAGTGGAATTGATTTGAAAGATGGATTGCAAAAATACTGTGAATGCAGAACAAATGTAAGAATGGCAGCATGTGTTAATGCTACAAACTTCAGTCTCACTTAAGAAACATGAATAAGGAAGGGCTTGTCTTTTGTGGATACTTCTGTTCATTACTGACTTTAATCCAATGGTCGAGGTGCTAACTCTGATCCCAGAAGACCTTAGAGGCTGAAATCAAACTGGCAATTGCTGCAACACAGGAGTGAGATGCTATAAACACTGCATTCTTCAAACTCCTCCTCAAAGCTACTGGCTGCTTCTGGGAGTATGATGCTGGCCCTGCACAGCCACCTCTGGAGGTGTGCAGTAAAAGTTGACTGTAGAATTCACACAAGAAGGACTGAGAAAAGAATCCACAGAAGTAACTGAACAGATAAGTAGAAAACTGAACGTGCATGGAGCATGCTGATTAACACCTGCACACAGAGGCTGTACACATAGGGTGAGGGTATTCTGCATAGCACGTTTTTCTACAGTCTGCCCTTTAAGGGCCTTCTCTGAAGGAAACAAAACACTGGTATGGTCCTTTCAGAGATTTGCCATCCAAGGACAAGCCTCATGCACCAGATGAGATGCAGCTTTTACAGTTCAGATTCGCACATCCGAAGATTGAAGCTACTTTGTAGAAAAAATCCAGGAATGGTTGTCTGGGCGCAATTTAAGTTTTGAAAATACGAATTGTTTTTAATTGCTTCAGAAGCACTATCAATTCGGAAGCTCCATTTCATCAAAGATAAATTCAAATGACAACAAAGTGGCAGATTAAAATATAGGGCACGTATCATGAAACAACTTATAATATCAGGATTGTTCATGTCAGGACAAAGTGAGTGGAAAATGCATCTAAATTAGGACAATTAGGGGTAATATGGCCTTTGCACTGGCATGAATAATTATTTAATTCACAGGTCAGAATCTGCCTCTTTGGGTTACTCTGATAGTTTTGTATTTATTGGAGTGTAAGAGGATAATAGCAGAAACAAACAGTACTGCATGTGGAGGAGGTTTTTAGTCCATATAAACGTAAGCATTTAAGATAATTGTACTCCGTTCACTGTTTCTTCAGCTTGATCAGCCTATCTGCTTTCCTAGTGGAAACAGCATTCTTATTTTCTTCTACTTTTTCTGTTAATAATCTTTCTCACTCTTACATGGCTTCTCTCAGTGATGGTGTCAGCAAGATGATGCCTAGGCCCAATTAGAAATTCAGTCAATATTCGCTTAATGAGGGTTCTAGCAAAACCATGTCATTTAGTTCAAAGACATGGATATATTACTGTAGCTATTCAGGATTCAAGTAATTTAGGGCACCTCAGTGAAAAAAGATAAAATAAAGCTGAAAGGCGTAGAGGTAGTTAATTGTAACTATGGCAACTTCCTAAATAAGCTTTAGATTCTAGTCATTATTCAATTTATTTGGAGGCAGAACAGAATCGTTAAAGATGAAACTTTAGTTAAAGCTCAGAACATTTCTGGGATCTTATAGTTTCCTGCTGTTCCTTATAGAGTTACTTAAAGTTTGTGCATTTCAGCTTTGAACTGTGTCCAAGAGCAAGATGCAGCCTGCATAGATTAAAAAAATGGCAGCATGTTACATAGCAACGATCTAATTTTAATAACTTTAGCAATTGCATTTTTACATTTTTATATTCCAGTAGAACTCTTTTAAATGTATTGTGTGGGAAAGAAGTGGCCCTCAGTGAATAATGCTCTCATCTGTCTATAAAACAAAGTGATTAAGCCCTGATTTTAAAAAATGGGCTCTGACTTGAGTACACCTTTGTCATCTTCCAATATAGGGTGTAGTCCCCTCAAACATTTTGGAAACCCAGCCCCTACCAAATGCTGGCTCTCAACATCACTGTCTCATGATGAAGTTCATAAATGGATCTGCAGAGTGTCATTAAGCTAATCCTAGAGTTCTTCCTTCCATGTAACCCCCATCTGCAGAAGAGTGGGGACACATTTTAGCCTGGTCCCTAGCCAGTACTGTAACAAATCTAATAATTAAGAGCTAGGATAAAGGTTATTAAAAGGCTCAAAGTTTATTGAGCTGTATCAAAATCTTGCCATGCTGATCGTGTCCATTTGTGTTCTTAATGAGTGAATTTATTTGGTCTCTGTGGAGCTCCATCACTGGAATAGATTTAAAGAGCTTTACTTCTACAGGCAGCAATGGAGATAGCAAACAGAGGAGGCAACTGAGGGATAAATTCCCAGCCACTACACATTAATTAGCTGGAGATCCATATCAGCCTAAACTTTTTGCATTTTCTCAGCAGCTCTTTTCTTAACTACCCCATAGCACATGATATATCAGCGGAGGCCATGAAATAAAATCGTGTCTCAGTAGGAGACACTCCATGGTTTCTCACAGAAGTAACATCCTAGCTTAGACCAGCTTTCCCTCTTCTATAGGCTGGAAATCTCTAAAGTCGCTGAGTCATAACTGCTAAGTTGTTAGGGAGTGATGCCTTCAGCGTGAAGATACTTAGAAGATACCCATAACCAAGCATATAAGCAGTGCAGAATGGATTAAAAAGTTCTAAAAAAAAGCAGGACAAGTTACCTAGCTGTGAGCTCAGGGCTCTTAAGGGTGAAGAGCAGCTGGTATGTAGGCATCTTTAAAATGCCCTCAAGTAGATTAACTGTGGAGGGTGGGGAAACTGCAGTATGTAGGTGTCTCAAAAAGACGACTAAAGAGCGATAGACTGTTTCGTATGTGGTCAGGAGTCAATTTGACATTGTCATAAAATAACCCCCTTCCCCGCCACCTGCAAGCCTGTCTGTCTGTTTTTCATAAGTTAATGGTCTTGGATATGGGGAGTCTAACAGCCCAGGACACCTTGCTGCATTTGACAGCCTCAGAGTGATTCCAGACTTCCTCCATAGTCAGTGTAGGGCAACAGGCACTGCCAGGGCACGGTTCATTTGGTCTTAAGTATTGAACTATAAAAGAGATCAGGGAATTAGCCTATTTCTCTTCCCAGATCTTGAACTATGAAACAGAGAAATCTTAAAATAATGAGTCTTTTCATTCTTTTTCCAAATGCCTTTGTTTTGAAAGGTAAGTTGAACATCAAAACTTCATGATATAAAAGTCATCATGGAAGTAAACTGGTTCTGACTGGTTCCAGTATACTCAGTATACTCCAGCAGACTTAATTCTGTTGATTTTTCTCCCTTTTTTTTGTCCTGAGAGAACTCCTCCAGACTGTGCTGGTTTTTTTTGGTGTCTTTTTTTGCCCTAATTTAGAACACTGAAAATGCTCTTTGAAATTTCATATGAAGGAAAAGGAATGTGCATCCAGCTGCAATATAAACTGGTTTTCTTTCCCATCTGAAAAGGCTGTATAATGTGCAGGAATTCTGCATTGCCTATTCCTTGCACCACTCCTTATCTATAGAAATCCAGTCTTGAGTTGTTATCCAGGGAACTATAGCAAGGAATAACTGTTTAAAATAAGGGGGGAGGAGGGGGGGGAACCAAAACCAACTGCTGAGGAAAAGACAAAGGAGAATGTGGTCTGATCCCAAAGAGTACTGTTAAATCAGTCTGAGCATTATTTATTGTATTTTCTTCACTGTCATACAACCACAGCATCCGGCTGTTTGCTGTGTTGCAAGGGTAGTATCTTCAAGGTTACCACAGAAGTAAACACTCAATGTGGTATGAATATTCATATCAAAACATATTACGAGAAAGTAGATAGAGGCAAATATGCAATTTAAATATAGACTACAGCAGGAAATGGGACATGAAACAGTAATTAGTGAAAATTACATGTTATTTACGTAGGTAAATACACTGCAGGGGTTATGCATGTAATCTTTTTCTATTAGCATTTGTTTGTTTGTGATTTAACCCTGATTTTAAAATAAGAGAGTTTTTAAAACCTAAGAATGGAAAGAAAGGAACACTCCCTTTGTACCAAAAAATCTGCACTGCTTGCAGGATTACGGATTTGGGTTGTAAGCCAGGTTTCATAGCTAATATGGGTCAGAATAGGCTTGTACTGCAGAAACTAGTGATGTCAGTTGTCTAAAGACAGGCATTCTCCTCAGCCTTGCTTATGCAACTCCTATTTGGGTTACTGGAAGTGTGTGGGTGCTGGCAATGAAAGCCCAAGCTCCTACTGCCCAGACTAGGTAGAAATCATACTGCACTATTGAATTTCTTGCAGGAAGACCAACTAGAAGGAGACAAAGGCACTGTTTCCCTTGTTCAGGGAACATTTAGATCTAGATTGTTGCCCACTCTTCCTTTCAGAAACAGAAATGTGGCTTTAGCCTAGTTAGATCAGTACTAGTGTGAATCATGAGTCTTTACAGCCATCGTACTAAAAGCAGCAATACTCATTTTCAGTTTTACTCTGAATCACCTCACCTTGCTAGATTCCCTCCCATTTACCCTCCCTCCCTGTGACCCTTCTTACCCTGACCCTGGCCTCACTTCTTTCTCCTTCATCACTTAATCATGTCCTTTTCCTTTAGCCAAGAGGAAGGTGAGAGAAAATGCTTGACTAATCTATCTCCTTTACTTTCTTCAGCCAGCACTGTTCTTCCCTTACCATGACCAGCCACCATGAACATGGAGTTTAGTGACAGTTTGGGCTTCCCAGAGAAAATGGATTGTAGGGAATTAATGAGGGAAAGTGGGACAGAAACAGATGTCTCTCTTGCAAAGGCTCATTTATTCTTTAGCGTTTTGCCTCTGGCTTGCTTTTGGTTGGGTACCTCTACTGTGCTTAAGTCTCCAGCAGGAAAAACAACTTCAAAGTACATTTATTTGTTGGTGAAAGCATGCAGTGGATAGCTGAAGCTACCATGCTACAGGGCTGTGCAAATATTTTGTGGCTCTGAGTCTCTGTTGAACAAGCAGTCACCAGTCACGCGAGGAAGGGTCTGCCTCCTGCTCCCTGGCAAAGTCTGATCTTTGATATTGCTCATTTGCTATCTTCCTATTCTTTGCTCTTCTTTCCCTCGGATTTTACAGCTTTTCATGTCAGTATTTTCCTCTTGAATCCCTGAGATTTACATATCCCCATCTCAGCAGATACTGTTGAGTCTATTGTTTTGCTTTTCTTATCCTGTGTGGTTTTAGCTTGTGGGCTTTCTCCCACCTTAATGGCATTTTTCTATAAAACTCTATCACAGTGACAACTGTGTTGTGCAAAACCAGGCTGAGGCTCGTAGACAGCTGAAGCCCTCAGCCACAGGGTACAAAGGGAACCCAATTCACATTAGCTGCCCCAATGACATAAAGAATTGCAGCATAAAGCTGAAAGAAAGATTTGTGAGACAAGTGCATGACACTGCAGTGCAGTAACATTTTCAGGAAATTTCTGTACTTAGAATCCTGATCTGGCACTTAGCAAATGCCCAGAATCCAGAGAGGGCAGTTCTCTGCTGGAGGTCCTGTGTTCCTTAATACAGAGAATCTTAAGACAATGGGCAAGGATCTCAAACTTGGTGTTCTGGCCAAACTCCAAGCTGGTAAGTCCCACACTGTTTTAAAACTCACCTAACATTGCAAAACATGGGTTACTACCTATTCTTTTTAAACACTTCAGTTCAGAAATCTGGATAATGCAACATTTGTCCTTTGTTATCTTTCATTTCCCATTTACTTTTCATTAGCAGACAAGTCTTTGTGAATATAAGGAAAAACCATGAGAACTCTTCCCATCTTTTATGCGTGTTTCAATAAGCAAAAGCTCTGTCTATTGAGTGTCTGTCTGTCCTCTGGAGAGTAGCTGTGTATATCTGAGGATTTGCCACTTCTCCTTGTTGAGATGGCAGCACGTTGGTCCTTATTCTGTATAGAAAGTTTATTATGTTTTGTGAAGTACCTTGAGACTTTGTGGAATAAAAGAGTGTATTGAGATAAAGATTATTTATTATTCATCACTCCAAATACATTTGTTCATACATTTTAAAGCTGGGAACAGTGTGTGATAAGAGACAGCTGCATGGCTAGAACTCTTACTGCAAGCATGCAAATTATTTTTCAGATCTGAAAAGAAATGGTGGGCCCAAGCAAGCAGCTTTTTTCCAAACCATATCAGATGTGCTAATGAAAGCTATTACTTCTCCCCATAAAACATAACACAGCAAGATCCCCAAAATGAACTAAATTTGTTGATAACAATCACACTGTAGATAATAGCACAAGCACACAAAAAAGGATATAAAAAAGTCACTAAAAGTCACCTAGTCTCTGATTTGAATCTTTTGTATGAGGAAGGCATCCTGCAAACAGAGCTGCTATAAGTATCCCTTATCCTCATGTGCCCAGCTTCTCCAACAAAAATTGCTTAAGGCAGTGAAAGGCAATTCAGCTGAAGACATAAAAGCCAAACCAGTCTTCTTGCAGAAACTAGACATTTTGTAAAACCAAATGGAGCAGAGAGAAGAGCGAATGTCCATGACTGAAATGACCATGACAAGACAATCTCTCTGTATGTCAGATGTATAAAATAACAACAGCCTTCACTGGAAATCTGATTCAGATGGAAATCTGATTTCAAACAGGCCTCAGGGTTTTCTCATAGAATGGAAATTAAGACTGAACATCTCCTGCTGGTTTAGGATCCAGTTTGGGATTGCTGAATATTTCACAGGAAGCAGTTTTCATGGGGATAATGCCTCTAACTTGGTCTGGAAACATATAAGCACCTTTAGCATTTCAGACCCAAAGAAAGCCAGAGTGCCACACGGCAAGCCACCTTTATTTCAGTCAATTTCAGAGACTTTGAAACAAAAATATTTTATTTTACCTTATTGGTTGGCAGTTTAGAGGAGCCCCCGGGGAAGGAAAAAGCTAATTTCTCTTTTTCCTGCTAACAGATTAGTAGTTCTGTTTAGGATGAATCCCAAAGGGTTCTTTTTCTCCCTTTTATACTGTTCAGGATAGGGAAGTGTTAGAGTGGTTGACGGGAACCTACAAATTTCAACAGTGGTTTGTCTCTGAAACCTGAAGGTGACTTTTTGAATCACAGACATAAACAAGACCAAAAAAAGATCCTGTTCCATACCTCACAGTGCTCAGCAGCGTATACTAGTTTGGTGGAGTCCATTTTCAATGAATGACTCTTAGGGAGAAACAAAACCTGAAGTGTCATGTGAAGAAGACACTGCTAAATTTCAGGTTCTTCTGAACTGAAGACCGGACACTGTCATACGCATTGGGTGTGACTATGAAATGTTCCTCAAGTAACAGCAATAAATTCTTTTCAGAGTGAACAGGCACCAAGTCAAATGTCCAGTGTCAATGAATTGCCTCACTCCACTGAAAATTAGCAATTTGTAAATGCCCTTGGCCACTAGCTTCATCTTCAAGCTTCTGCATACCTTTAAAAAAAATATCCGCTGTAGTCCTTCTCTGACTCAATTCTTCTATCCTTCCTCTTCCTCTGTGTTAAAACCTAGGATACCTCTACAGAACAGGTCATAGGAGAGGGTCTAATCCCAGGTGAGGAATTTAACTACTATCGCAATTAAATTCTAAACCACAGGATGTTCCACCTGAACATGAGAAGAACTTCTTTACTGAGAGGGTGACTGAGCATTAGAATAGGTTGCCCAGAGAGGTTGTGCAGTCTCCTTCCCTGGAGATATCCAAGAGCCATCTGGGCACAATCCTGAGCAATGTGCTCTAGGTGACCCTGCTTGAGCAAGGAGGTTGGACTAGATGATCCCCAGTGGGCCTTTCCAACCCCAACCATTCTGTGATTATGTCTCATCTGATTTTTCTTTCACTTAAAATATTCCATTTTCTTTCTTTTTGTTTCTTAGCTGTCAAGACTGACCAGCTATTTTTTAACTGCAAATTAGCTTACTTGCGGCTTAGATTCCCTAAATGCAAGGGCTTCTGCTCTGCAAGACATTCTCACATAGTAGACATTGTGGCACAGAAAAAAAAAAGCCTTGGATTGGGGAAAATATTCTGCTGTTTCTCTGCACGCTGCCCAAGACAGGGACAGTGACTGTGACTCCTGAATGCTGTTTCAAATGATTAATTCATGCCTCACACTCAAAACCACACAAAATATCATGATGAACTTTTGCATAAAGGAAAACAGTATCTCTAGGTATTTGTGTTCAAGATTTGATTTATATAAGTGACATTTTGCATGTAAATATACAGCCAGCCATTTTACTGCCTGCCAAGAGGTATTTGAGCTAAACACAGTGATGCTCCTTTTAATCTAAAATGTCATGCTTTCATGTGCACCTACCACAAAGGTTATCACACACATCAGAAAGTAAACAAATTATTTGGTAAATAATCAGCCTTACCAAATTTGTGCCTTTTTTTTTTTTTTTTCCCTCTTATTAAATTAACTTCTGTCAAAGAATATGACTCCCAAATAAGCATCCAATAATTTTGGGTGCCTGACTTAAGATGACATGAAAACAGTGATTGCCTGCCATTCACCCTGGTAAGAGCTGAGTCCCAGCTCCAAGGGGGATTGAACAGATGTGCTCTGAAAATGACAATCCCTGGGCTAAAGTCTTCCAGGCAGTCCTACCTGTAAAGCCTTTTTGGGGTATTATCAATAACTAAGGGCCTCTGTGTCTTTCCCAGATCTGGACTTGAAACTCAGAGCCCTGCATAGGTAGATGATTTATAACAGGAGATTGCTATGGCTGAATGTGTCCAGAGATCTGTATTTCTTCAGAAAAGTATGAGTGGCAAACATTACAGAGCATCTTTTTTCCCTCTGGAGTTGAAAAGCTCTTCAGCCTCTGATCTACAACTGGTCTGTTGCTTCAATATATATTTACTGAGTATCTCTAATGTGTCCATTGTTTTCTCTACAATCACTGCAGCACAACTGTCCCAGGCCCTTAGTTTGTTTCCCCAGTACTGAGACTGTAGCAGTAGTGCCTCAGGCACTCCTGATGATACTCATTGCCAATATTTACCTATTGAGTTGTTATGTTATAGGTAGGTCTGGTGAGAATCTGAATTCCAAGTTCTGAAGGAGAAATTTGCATCCTGATGATTGCATGAGCCTCACCCTCTTTTTGCAGAAGGCTACAGTTACTTCCTTTGCTGCTGGGCAAACTTCTGTCCTGTTCTGCCACAGGATATACCAGTGCAGGTAATTCTCCAAATTTCAGTTAGCTTTTTCACCTTTCCCTCCTCACTCACTTATATTCTTTTTAGGTAATCAAAGCCTGAGTTATTGATTCCCCCCTCTAGCAAAACAACTCTATGGTAGGTATTTTGTCACAGGTTTAGTTAACCTACTGTCATACAACAGCTATCCTACAGAGTAACTGTGCTAAATGGGAAGCCCAAGCAAGTCTTGCATCACTTTAGTCTCTCTAATGTCAGATACGGTGTCTATAAGTTCTGTTTTGCTATGTGAAAAATAAAGCAAAACATTGCAGCTTTCCAATGAAAAGCTCAAATTTTCAGTTGAGAGATCTCACACAAAATTTCTTTTTCCTTTACACATACATGTGCTACACACAATAAGATAGAGGACTGAAGTTTGTCTGAGGAAACTTTCTTTTTTTCCACTTTAAAACCTAGCAGGAAAAAAGGACTAAAATGCAGGTCTTGTTTTGTTTCTTTTTTTTTCTCTCTCTTTCCTGAATGTTGAACCTTTTATTAAAAAATGAAAATCATAACAAAGAAGATATAAAAGAAACATAAAAAGGAAATGTTCTTTTGTTTTCAATCACAACAAAATTGATGGTACGTTTCACTGTAAGTGCTAAATTCTTCCTACTTCAGACTGAAGGAAATTTTTCCAAAACCAAATGGCACATATATCTACCGTAAATTAGGAGAGCCTATAGAGGTTGCTATTGTTCAAATGGTGTTACTTTATTTTTCCACTGAGGTAGCTAAGCATCATTCTTCTGCTGTCCTTCAGTCCTGCCTGTGAGCTAAGTACCAACAGCAGTACTTTATTTTCGCTCAGATATTTTTCACTAAGGCAAACTCCCAGCGCTATGAGAGGCAGCCTGTTTTACGAAAAACTAAGTGAAAACAGTCTTAAGATTTGAACATACAAGAATATAAACTGTAGTATATTTGCTTAAGAGGCTGAAGGCTTGCTCTTGAGCATGGATCCAAACCTCACATGAGTAGAATGACCACATACATGTCCAGCAAAGTACCCAGAAGAGTCTGAGTGTCATCCTGGATTGTAGGAGAGGTTGCATAGGTATAAGCAAAGAAGGGTGGCAGCTTGAAACTATATAGAATCAGCTATTTTAACCTGAAGCGTTGCCCCCGCTTCTAATCTGCTCCTATGATGGATGATGATCAGGGTGTCAGCTCTTGCAGGCGGTGGACTTTCCCAGCAGCCGCATGAGTCGTCTGAAATTTTGACCCAAACCTACTTCCTTCTTTCTGCTGTGAATGTCAGTAAAGAGACATTTGAGAATGAAAGAAGTGTGGCTGCGGTGGGGAGACACAGTTGTTTGGGATAGGAAGAGCAAGGAGGGATGGTGTGTAACACAGGCTGAGTCAAATGCTAAGGCAGAGAAAGAATCAGTCAGCTGCTTGTTACCATCAGACCTTTAACCAAACCCATGTTTTAAATCTGAATTTTTCTCCCAGCCCTTGCTTGCATTCTCTCCCATTCTACCACCACTGCAAAACTCAGTTTTATCTACAGAGCTGAGGAGTCTGGAGTCTGCTCCATTCTCTGGCTGTACCTGGAGGTTAGAGTCAGTTTCCAGGCCTGAAATAGAAGGACAGGCAGAGCGCAAAGCTTCAGCAGATGTTGCTCTCCTGCAGTTGTAAATTAATGGTGCCTTTTTCAGGGGTTGCAAAAGTACTGTTTTCTTGTGTGAGAGCCAACATCCCAGGAAGAGCTCAGTCTGAGCCAAATCACCACTTGTTATTTACCCTGTATATGGTAACCTCTGGCTTAAAATCAAGTTTGTATTGTTTAACTGTAGAAGTGATGATGGGCTAAATTGCTTCATGAGTGGCACCCACAAATAAATATTAAAGCTGATCAAACAAAACCCAAGACTCTGAAATAACAGCAAACCCAGCAATTCGTTAGATTTGTCACTGAAAACAATTTTTTGGAAGCTGAAAATAGTTCAGTTACAGCATTTTGCTGAAAGCCAAAAGAAACTACGTAAGCTCTTTTCCAGGATCCAGCAAGGGAAAAGAACAGAGGAGATCATGGAACCAGCATTGCATCTGTTTACACCCCAGGCCTGTGGTTTTGCTCTGGTCCCATATGCCATCAGAACAGTGATAGCACTTCAGCCTCCTTACTGACATGGTATGAAAGAGCTGGTGAGGGATTTTGGTGCTAAACAGACACCAGACTCCCACATAGAGGGACCTTCTCGTCAGTTTCAGCTTCATAATATGGTACCTGCCCTACCACAAGAACTGGAAACAGGGAGCAAGATTGCACTTGCAGACCATTTTGACCAACACCACTAGCAGAGCAGAGATGTCTTTTTAGATAGAAAATATTGTGTTAATTGAAACTTAGAAGTCTGGACAAACATGACAAAAGCACAGAACTCTCTCTGATGTACATAGGCAGCCCCTCTGGAGATAATTGCATGCTATAAATTACAAGTCTACTCACCTTTTAAACTCCCATTTGCAATGAGAATTAGAATTAAGTTTTCCATAGGTTTTATTGAGATCATTCATGTGAATTTGATAATCTTGTGCTAAAATTCTTATCTTTGTTTTTATGCACTTCCAGGGATGTTGTGCTTGTGAGGCTGGACCCTGGATTGAATTTTAAGAGCAGGCTCTTTAAATTGTTACCTGATGTCAGGTCTTCTGAGCTAGTGCTTTCCAGTCTAATACCATTCTAGTCTGGATTTATAACTTTCCCAGAATTATCCAGGGGAGATTCAGATTACCTGACAGTAGGCTGCCTTCGTTTTTAAAGAACTCTATACACTTGTCCACATGTTCCTAGGGGAATACAAATGCAAACCCACTGCCTGCAAATGCTTTCCAACACCCAGGACCTTGGAATTAAACTTAAGCAATATTCAATTATATTGCACCAAGCAACATGTGCAGAATATATTTTCACAAGTGAAATGTTCTCAGAATCATCTAGTAAGTCAAGCTACCTTTTATTAAAATAAAACCAGCATAGTTAAAACCAGCATAGTTAGCGCTTTTCACATAATGTTTAGGTGTAAAATCATTACCACGAATAATTCAACTGTGTTTTTTATCTTGTGGTTTTGATTTTTCGGTTGTTTGGGGGGGGGGGGGGGGAGTTCGTGTGGGGTGTTGTTTTGGTTTTTTTGTTTGGTTGCGTTTTTCTATTCACATTCTCCATTAACAAAGCACATTTGGTGAGTGAAGTGCTGCAAGAACACTAAATTCATGAGTTGATAAAATATATATGCTGAAGCATTTCTAAGAGGGTATATTATTCCTGAAGTACAATATAATTACAGCATTTGTTGATTCTTTGATATTATACTTTCTTTGACCTAATTGTTAAAAACTGCTTGCATATAATGTGTTTCTTGTACAAAGCCAATCTTTAGAATTCCATCAGAAAATATCACTGCTGACTTTATAAAGGTAGAGCAAAGAAAATATATAAAATGAATTTGCTAGGAAGTTAGGGAGTATCAAAATGATCACTGCATCCATTTAACTTACCACTTAAGTCAATTTACTTCATTCTTCCACCAGACTACTGCCTCATTCCCTGCTCTTGGCTCATGACCTCTTTTCTCATGCTGTACACAGTGTGGCTAGGTATTTAACATATTTATTTTGCATCTTTCTCATTCACTATGTGGCCTACACAGCCTTGTTTACTGCACCACTCTGACTATGTAGATGGAAGATTTACTAATGCCCTTGGAGCCTTTTGTTTGTGGTTTTTTTGTTTTGGGGTTTTTTTTGGTTGGTTTGTTTTTTTTTTTTTGTTGCTTTTTTTTTTTTTGACTATGGAATCTGAGCACTTAACATAAACTGATGTCAACATCTCTGTGAAACAGTCTTCCTCTCTGAGATTTCTTCTTCCAATTTCACCTGTGAGGAACTGAAGGATAGGATAAAGGCACACTGCTGCTATAAGGGGCAAAGGCTTGTTTGTTTGCTTGTTTTATATCCAATTTATATGACACAAATTAGTTGGCCGTTTATACTATTGTATTGATTAAGTGAACAGTTCTGATTAGCTTCGTTTCAAATAGCTCTTCTGCAAACTAGACCCAGATATCCCTCACGCAAAGAATGAAATGCACTTCAGTAAGCACCCCTGAAAAGTATTGGCTTTCATTAGCTGCCCAACAATACACTTGAGGGTTTTCTTTTGACAGAGTTAAAATGCAGTTCTCCAGATGCTTTTAAACCATAAGACTGTCTTCTCTTTTCTTAACCTACTTGTCTCACTTCAAACACTATATTTTTTTGCAACAAATGCAACATTAATGATACAGGTGCCATTATACCACTCTGACCACAATTCACAGCTCATATAAACAAAATATGAATAGGCAATGAAAGGCTCTCTCATGAAAGCACGTACTGACACAGGTCAGAAACTGAGGTGATATTAGTTGTTTTGTAGTGGAAACAGCTCTTGTATCCCACAACAGGTTCCAATTTTTTTAAATCCATTTGCCAAAGTACAGGGTATTAGATTTCTCAATTAAGCAGTTTTAGGATACTCTTGTTACAGATTAACCTATGAGCTTTTTCCCCAGAATCTTCCTGGTTAATGAAAAAAAGAAATTTTCTTGATGTATGTAAACTTATGGATGCTAGAATCCAGCAAAGCCATAAACTACCATTAATGGGTTCCCAAAACTGACAGTGTCAGGGACTATCACTATAAACCTGTTAGGTTTGGAGTTTCAACTACATCAACAGCCTCCAGTTAGGAAAAGCTACCCTTAGCATTGGTAATTTCCTATATTTTTGTAATACTATTACATTAATCTCTGAAATACTTTTCCAAGATATGAAGACCAGGGACTAACTCCTATGAGTTAGGTTGCAGGAATGTGCTCTTTTTTGAATGTATTTTTTTTCTGTGGGAAAGCTTAACATTTAATGACATTTATGTGAACCTGGAAATTAAACCATTGTCATGATTTCATGTTGATTTTTTAAAAAGCTACAGCTGGGCTTTTCCTTTCATAAATGGGATTATCAGCTGATTTTTTTACTTAAAAGTGAGGGGGGAAAAAAATCCCCATTATTTCATGGGAATTTCATTGAGTTGCAGAGTACCACTTAGCATTCTTTTGAAAAGAGAACTGCAAATACAATATTACGGTAATGTTAGCTGGTGCAAACTAATTAATTCTAATTTTCTGTTTAATTAATGGGAGTAACTGCTTATTGGAGAAAGGGACATTCAGCTGTAGATTAAAGAAAAAAAGTAATTTTGAAACCCTGATAAAATCAAGTGAGATGCCAGCCCTTCTCTTTTTGGGTGGTTAAATGTGTGGGAACATGGCATCAACCGTGGACAGGGCAACTGTTTTGTTCTTGGCTGGATGGCCACATACAAGGAGTTGTGGTCAACGGCTCAATGTCCATTTGTAAACCAGTAACAAGCGGTGTCCCTCAGGGATCA
>NW_009912259.1:0-15521 GCF_000696875.1 Nestor notabilis
TCCACCCAGACTGTAGCTGTGCCTGGGGTTGCCCTGACCCGGGTGTAGGACCTTACACTTGGATGGGTTAAACTTCATAAGGTTGGCATCAGCCCACTCACATGCGTGTCAAGGTCCCTCTGGATGACATCCCTTCCCTCCAGGATATCAGCTGAGCCACACAGCTTGGTGTTGTTGGCAAACTTGCTGAGGGCGCACTCAATCCCACTGTCCATGTCACCGACAAAGATGTTAAACAACACAGGTCCCAACACCGATCCCTGAGGGACACCACTCATTACTGGTCTCCAACTGGACATTGAGCTGTTGACCACAACTCTTCGCGTGTGACCATCCAGCCAGTTCTTTATCCACTGAGTTGGTTCATCCATCAAATCGATGTCTCTCCAATTTAGAGACAAGAATGTTGCGCACGACAGTGTCAAATGCTTTGCAGAAGTCCAGGTAGATGACGTCAACTGCTCTGCCACTGTCCATCAGTCCCGTAGCCCCATCATAGAAGGCCACCAAATTTATCAGGCAGGATTTCTCCTTAGTGAAACCATGCTGGCTGTCACCAGCCACCTCATGACTGCAAAATGCAATTATTTTTCTCTGACTATTAATGCAGGAGAAAAATGTCTAATCTGTAGGAAATTTCTTCCTATTTGGATAGCGTGACTGTATCCGATTAAAACGGAACACTGCAGAAGTTTTACTTCCTGACTTCTAGTTCAGGATACCATGTAAGCTGGTACATGAGGTTTTTTCCTTTCTGCGTGTAAAAGAGGAAGCATGGCAATGATGTTGGGGGTTAATCAGTCAGCGTTAGGTACTGAGGGGTAAAGTGTCTCAGAAAGGGAGAAAACATATCCTAGCAAGTTTCAGCTGGCTCTTGTAAATGTTAGATATTTTTGACCGACTGCCAAATGGTTTTGCATTTCTTTGAAGCTTTTCTTTAGCTTAATAGTGTGTGGTAATTGAAGTATAGAATTTCAGCTGTGCTTATTTTTTTGCCCTGATATAGTCTTGCTTAGGCAAACCTTCTATTATCCCTTGTTTGATTCTCCTTTTCGTTCTCCCTTGTTTGTCTTTTTCCCCTTGTTTTTTGGTTGGTTTTTTTCCTTCCCTCCTCCCATGGAATGGTAGGCAGGGAATGTGGAAAGCAATGAGCGTATGCTAGAAACTACTTTTACTTTAGGAGGTGAGGCCAAATCATTGCTAATGATTATCTATCTCCCTTAATGATTATTTGTTTATTTGGCTGCATAAGACAGCTTCATAATTCATTATGATGTTCAGAACTGGGGACTAAAAGTAGGGTATGTGACAATTCAGACCTTTATACCTGCATTTGTTCTGTTTGTAATGATGCAAAAGTTTTAGCTAAGGGAGGGATTATGTGAAGGGGTACCAGCCTCACAAAATGTATGTTCAAAGTCCCTATAACTGTACCACACTAAAGGCTTGTCACGCTTTATTCCATAAATATAATTTAGTCTTATATTCAATATCTGGATTTAGAGTTGAACATCATTACAAACAAAGACAGTACCGAAGGTAAGAAACATCCAGCACTGGCCTTGTGCTGCCTGTCTTCACTGTATTAAAACAAGTCAAAATGAATTTTGCTTAAAAAAAAAAAAAAAAAAAAAAAAAAAAAAAAAAAAAAAAAAAAAAAAAAAAAAAAAAAAAAAAAAAAAAAAAAAAAAAAAAAAAAAAAAAAAAAAAAAAAAAAAAAAAAAAAAAAAAAAAAAAAAAAAAAAAAAAAAAAAAAAAAAAAAAAAAAAAAAAAAAAAAAAAAAAAAAAAAAAAAAAAGAAAAGAAGAAGCTTCTTTCTAGAGAGGAGTTAAACTGTTACTTCAGCATTTGAAACATTATGCTTAAAGTATCTGGTAGTTGGTAAGAATGGGAGTTGCTGCACACCTTGAGAAAAGGCCACTTGGTTTGATGTTTGGCATGCAAATGCACTATGAGTAGTCCCATTGACTCAAATGGCACAGTCCTGTTAGTGAAGCTAAACATGTGCTGCAGCCTTATCAGGATGGAGTAAAGGAACATAAGGGTAAGCATTTGAAATTCTTCGTTACTATTCTTAAACCAGAAAAGGAGAACTTACTTTAATGGCAATATTGAGTGTTACAGTATTTCTTTCCACTTGTCTACAGTAAATTAAAGTGAAGCATGCTATAGTTTGAAAGACCACAGTTATAATTCTAAAATATTCACAATGGAATTTGCAGTATTTCCTTGTCCCTGATCTTGTAATTCAAACTAAAGGCTTTTATTCTTCTTTCTTTTCACTGAGAAGAATTGATTCTGGTAGCAGCTAATGAGAGTTTCAACTATCCATACTAGGAAAGGGGTTTAGAATTTGACAATTCATGCCTAGGACAGTTAATATAAAAGCATATGCATATGGAGAAGTGAACGATACTTCCTGAAGGATGGGAGATACCAGAGTTTCTGGAAACGTATCTAACAGATACTTCATTTCTATTACTGGGAGCTAATCAATACAAAGCTTTCAAAAGGGTATCTCAAATAGCTATAATTGCTATATTATTCTGCATTTTACACAGTCTCTTTCATATGTGTTTTGTATTCACTGGTTATAGGGAAAGCATGATGACTGAATGTAAGGTTAAAAAAAACCTGTTTGGCAGACTCATTAGCTGTTTCTTTTCTTTACCATAAAAATAGCAGAGAGTAAACTGAGGAGTTACAGGTGATGTCTGTCTACAGGGTAGGAGTCAGTCCTTAAGAAGTATCTTTGCAATTGGCTGGAGCGTACTAACTTTCAGGTGTAATGTAGGAGGTCTTGTTTCATTGTCTCTATAGCTAGAGTGTTATCCCAGCTAGTAGCCAGTTGGCATGGTAATTTCATTTGGTCTGTGTGATTTTTTTCTATATTACCGGTGGATTTTTTTTTAAATGTTTGTAACTAGGTATGTATTTTGCAGGTGTATCTGCATTTTATAGTTTCCTCACATTTTCCACTTTGTATGGGTATTTGTCATGTTAGGGGAGGCAGTCAAAAGAGAAAGAATGAAAGTAAGTTGATCACAAGAAAGCCTAGTCGCATGTCTTTTGTATCACCAAATGGATTCTTTCAGGGGAAAAAAGTGGCAGTATGGGAAAAGAAAGTTGTGACTATATTTCTCATCCAGAATGTCTTCCTGTATCTTTCGTTTTTTTTCTTTCCCCAATATGAAAAAGTATTTTCATTCTGCTCTTCCCTTGAGAAGAGACAAAGGAATACCAGATGTCTTTCACTGGCAGAGTCTAAATTATCAAGCCTTGGAAATGAATGCCACCTTCCAGGTGCCTTTCCAAATATACATTGAGTCTTCATTCATTCTCCAGTGTCTGCTCAGTTGTCTTATCTTTCTTTCTTAGAATTAAACAAAAATTTTGTGACCATACACAAGAACTCCTAGAAAACTTTAAGTTTTTAAAGCTTTTCAGCCCTGAGTACAGCATGTCCTGAAGGTGTAATAAGCTGCTAAAAGCTGTTATTGTTTTATAACTAGTTATGCCAGTCATCTTTTGAATAAACATTCATGAAAATCTGAAGTAGGGAAGGAACTTGCTCTGTTTCTTGAGAAGGTGGTGCTGCAGTTTACTATGTTAATTGCAAAACATACAATTAGATGTTTTAATTTCTAGCATAGTTAAGTCTTTCAATATTTTAAGTACTGGATTAGAACAATATTTTTATTACTTACTCAAGATTGCAGGTGGGATTTTCTCCTTTTACCATTATTATATTTTATTTCTTTCTTTGCTCTTTGAGTATTAACTGTCTCTAGTAACTCAATTGCTGTACCCGGTGCTATATGCAGATATGAAATTGGGATGGGTGAATTTTAGTATGCAGAATTCATTACAAGTCTATGAAAAAGAATATGAAATGAGTGAAGTTCTTCAGTATGAAATTTTTTAGTAACATAAACTACCTGAATAGCTTAATAAAGTTGCTTTGACTGCCTTTGAAAGAATTGTGGAAAAGGCAATCCTCATACCCTGTAAAGTGACTGCAGAGGTTTCCCTCTCCCTGCAGCATGCCTGAAGAGTTGGGATTGTTAGAGCTTGGGTTTGGGTCTTGGACAAGCCAGAAACATCTTAAGCCTTAAGTACTCATTTAGGCATAGTATATCTTGTTATCTGAGATGCAGCTCTAGGAGCAGGAAGATGCAAAAAAACCCCTTTTTGCTCTATTAACTTTTTCTTGTCCTAGTCTGCTATGAGCTCTGTATGTACTTACGACTGCATGCAAAAATCAAGCTAGCTATATATCCCGTAATACATGGAATTGAGGCTTGAATGTAAAATTTTGAAGACATTTCAGTTGCAAAGTCATAAACAACTGTGGATGGTCTGACCCACATAAGAAGGTTTTATGCCCTGATTCAGCCTCTTCAGTTTTCTGGATCCTTTGTGTGTATAGCTAAACAATCTCATTGTGGTTGTTTTCCTGTCTTATCTGCTACTGAATTTTTTCCTTTGATTTTTTTCTCCAGATTACCTTTGGTATTGATGAAAACATAACAAATTGCCAGTAAAACTCTAGAAAATATTTACATCTTACTTACATCTTTTTTGTTATTTTTTTCTTTGAGCTGATAGCACAAATTTCCAAGCACATTCCTCACAATTTCCTCAACAGAAATTGTATATATATGTGTGGCTGTGAGTTTTGTTCTTTAATTGGAATCTGTTTCTAATGCACATTATAGCTGCTGAAGCCATAAAAAGAAAAAAAAAGTGTTATAATTTGTGAGATAAATTTGAGACTTGGCAAAACTGAGTCTTCCATTTTAATCCTGAAAATATGCTAAAGTTTGATTCCACTCTGATAGTAGGCATAAGAAACACGTGAATATTACAACTTGCCATTGAATGCACATAAAACTCATAAAAATGCTGTCTGCTTTGATTGTGTCTTCAGCTTCAATATTGGGAGTCTACCTAAACATAAAACTCACAGTGGAACCTAATCATAAAGGTGACGTGTGGGTTGAAATGAGAGATAGTATTTGTACTGAAATCTCTTAAGCTTCACCTCTGTGTCTTCTCTAACAAAACACCTGTATTACATGTTTTGAGGACTTGTGGGTGTTTTAATAGAATCTGACTCCTGTGTCATAATCTCTTTGTCTAATAATTCCTGTGTAGCACTTTTTTCCCCTTATCATTCACTGTGTGTTAATTTACATTTTGATTTCTGTGTCCTTGACCCAGAACTGTCAGGTCAGGATGCTACTATCATCTATAGCAGATTGTGAACTATTAATTCTCATGTATGCACGGTGGTGTGCCATATGCAGATGGGGCTTCTCTCTGGAAGCTGTGCTGTCCGGTCTTTGAGGGTCATCAAGTCTGTTGCAGATGTTCTGTTCTGAAACAACATGTCGGGTGAACGGAGAATGTTTGTCAGTAGTGTAGCCTCAGTGTCAGGACCATAAGGCATCTGCATGCTGCATCTCACCAACAATATATCTGGCCCAGTATATCCCTTTCAATAGTGACTGTTAACCACACATTCCACAAGAAAATGCAAGAAATGTCTAATGGCTGTTTGGAAATGATCTGACAATGGAGGAATTTTCTTTTTAGTCATCATAATTTGCCAAGCTATTTATTTGCAGATTTATACATCTTTTCTGAGTTGCTTGGCGTGTGTTCGTCTTTGTGAGACATTTCTTATTATTCTGAGTTTTCACTGTCTGTCTGAACCCTTGTTATATTTTTTTTTGGGGGGGGGGGAGAAATCCTTCCAGTGATATGTTAAGCATGTGCCTAATTAGAGTTTGATAAAGAAATTTGGAATATTATGTAGAGGAAGAGCAGGTTGCCTTTGACATGGTCTGTTTGTTTGCACCTCAATATCATAATACAGGTTTTCCCTTTAATAAGGACTTTCTTGATTAAGTAGAAGAGAAATTTTAAGATGCCTTCATCTATGGGTATGTGTGTATTTGTGGCGATGTCTGGATATGTATGTAAGTGTTCACGTATACCTTTTGTGCCCATGCCTACATGTGTATATGAAGTAATTTACAGTCTGAAAGACTGAAACTCAAATATGTGGGTGAGGAAACGAAGGGGTTGAATTTGGAATTTCAATGGAAATCAAGTTCTGATTTATGACTGCAGTGATTATGCCATAATTCTTCCCTCTGCCTTTCCAAAAGAGCAGATTAAAAGACAGTAACACTTAGCAGGAATACAAGATGGTGTAAAAGAGCAGCAGGCCAGAAAAATATCTTTACACGGGGTTTATACATGGTCCTTGAGTTGCCTTTACTGTGGTATCTACCCACTCACTCAATCAAGACTGCATCTATTTCTGGTCAGTGTTGGAGAGCTCTGAAGGGAGAATCAAAGGGGGGCATGTAGGTTTGACATGGATATTGGTAGCTAGCTGTCTTTACCTGTTACCTTCAGTCACCCATGGAGCTAAAGTAGTATTGTCTTGATTCCTATAAAGCTGCTTTAACTCGCTTGCCAAGTCTTTCTCCTGCAGCACTTCCAACCACATGGTTGCTTCATTAAGCAGCTCTGAGTAATATGTACGATCTTGCCTTTTAAAAACGGCTTATTCAGATTTCACACTGTCATGGCCTCAAGAAGCCCTACTTCAGCAATATTAGCTATCATTTAATAACATAAAACCAGAAAACATGATTGTGTAGCCCTGCTGCTTGAGAACATGCGTTATTCTGGAAAATGCCAGATAGATTAACTGATCATACTGTTGTACAAGAACATGGGTCTTCCTTCTCTTTTTTTTTTTTCCAGTTAAAGGGTAGGATAATAAAGGAACAGCAAGGATAACTGAAGTGGTGCCATTAGAGATTGTTGCTGCATTCCAAATAACTGCTTTTCTACTAGTCTTCTAGAAGAGAAACTGTCCACCTCAAAATCTAGTACTGAGAGCACTGTTTCTTATGAGATGGAAAATGACCTGGATTCACCATCATTTTCAGGTAGTTGTTTTCTTTCCCCTAGTCTTAGCTATATCATTGCTCAGGTCATATAATTAAATGGTTATATTCAGACCTGTATATATCAGTTGCAGATGTCTCTGTACGACACATACTCTAATTACTGATGGTCGTTGAAAATTTTCTTAGAGTGCAGATTCATAATATGATTAAGAGACTGCATTTCTTTTCAGCATCCAGCATCATAATTTCATGTATTTCTAGAATCTTTTGTAGTCTCCCTGATAATGATCCTTAATGAAGAGATAATAGTAACTCTGAGTAGTTCTAATTAATCACTTTTACTGGAGCATTTTTCTCATTAAATATTGGAAATCCTCAGATTCCAACTGACTGGAAGTTTGTGTTGCCTGTAACTATTCTGAGTGGCAAATATTTTGACTGAGATTGCAGATAATGGATTTCCACTAAGCTTGTAATATGGTGGCCATGACAGAGATAACGCAAGAGCATCAACAACTTCTGAAAACAAAATTGGCCCTATCTGTCATGAGACTGCAGCCTTCCTGCTGTTTGAGAAAATCGCATTCTCCTTAACCCATCAGATATTCAGTGATATTGATGATCTCTTGAATAACAAAGCAGAGCAAGTACAGATTTTTTTTTTAATCCCTATAGAAAAGAAAACTAAACCGTCTTTTATATTAGATATATTCTTTCCTGTGTCCTGTTTATGTAAAAATGAAACTACTTGTATGGGTGATTAGTATAGCAGAGGAGGACCATACGTCCCATTCATTTATTGCTGGAAACTAATCTCTTATAGTAAAAATAAAAGGAGCTGCAAAATATACAGCTAGCTTTTCACTGGCTACCTTGAAGTTTAAATATGCATGTAGAAGTAGTTTTGTACAGGCTTTGTGAAATAGGTTGTATTATTTCTTAACTTCCATGCTTCAGTGATAAAACTTCGCTTTACTAGAAGAAAGTCTTATAATCATTTTCACATTTGCTATGCATTACTCTCCTCTTCTCTCCCCCTCTTTCCCAAATAGTACTTTGCAACAAATTGATTTTGCTAGATAGTGCATTGATCATGCACCTTGCCTGGGGACAGAATATAGCTTCAAAAACAATAATAACTAAGACAATCATCTAATTTTACTGAAATAAAACTGAAAATGTACACCCAATGAAATAATCTCTGAGACTACTTTAGGTGCATTTGTGCTTGTACTTTATCCTCAGTGACACAGTAATCTACTAAAGTTCTTCTCTCGATTTTTCTCTTTGCAATCTGGAAGAACAGATTCACCAGTGATTGTGCTCATTTATAAAAGCATCCAAAACAAAATTGGACCCCAAGGCTGATAAACTATAAAGATGCTGATCAGATCTGAGCAGAATGGACGGGATGCTTTGGGGCTTGCTCAGCCAAAGACGGCTCTACAAGACTGATGGCTTTATATATACAATTACAAGCACCATGGCTTTGTCGAATGAATGGGAAATCATAAAATATGTTGCTTGCCCTTTATTAAGTAAAGAATGGTATTTTGTAAAATACTTGCAAAGATTTACTAAATTTCCTTAATTTAATTCCTGTCACTGTATTTTCTTTTCTTTGTAGAAAACTTAATCATTTAGAAAGAACAATCCAATAGAGTAAACTTTCTAGTCCTGAAGAGCAAGTGGCTAATTGATTTTGCTTATCAATATGTATCAAGTGGGGGCACAGTGTCTGCTTCATATAAAATTCATTTACATTCATTCATTAGGTGTATCATAATCAAAAATGGTTTAGAAATTAATCATTCTCACTAAAATTCTTCTCTAAAGGAGATGCTGATTTTAGGAGTCGTCTACAAATTGGGTACTTATTGGAAATCATAAGAAAAAAAATGTAATAGGACAAAGATTAAAAACTCCTGTGATTCTTCTAAGTGTACTTCCTGATACAGCTTTGGCTTTGTGATGACAAGAAACAAAGCTAAGAAGCAGTTACTCATCTGGGCACCTTAGTGACTTTTGAAATAAAACCGTGTAAGACAAAACAACTTAAACATCTTAACAATAGTTTTTTTAAGCTCCTGAATTTCCTGAAGACTCCCATTTTATTTCATTTTGCAAATGTACTAGGCAATGGATGTCTAAGTCTCTTGAAAAGTCACTGATATTTAGGGAAGAACCACAGGTTACCGTGAACTCATGCTGGTTTAATCTTAAAAGATATACTTGTGGTGAGATGGAGCAGAGAAAACAACAACAACAAAAAAATACTAAAAAATGAAGAAACCATTAAAACTCATCTACATAGACTTTAAAAGGAAAGAGCATCTCCCTAGCTGAACGAAAACGCTAGCCAGATTAAAGTGAGAAGCATTTGTTGGTGAGAGGGCCTACCTGTTAGGTCAAGTCAAAATTTGGTTTCACATTAGGATGAATATTGTGTTACCCTTGAAAGTGAGTTCTTTCAATTATTTGTGATTTTAAAATTAAAATATAGAGGACCTCAGAAGTCAAGTTTGAAAAGTTCTGTTAACTTGCAAAAAGGAATTTGAATTAAATAGGACCAAATACTTTTTTTTTTTTTAAATTTTATTTTAAATGGCATTCTTGGGATCATATTGGTTCCTTACAATCCCTAGTCTGTCCCCATCTTATATTTAACATATGACAATGTTACACTCATAGGTGTGATTATGACAGTCAAGCGAAGAGGCTGAGAAATAGACTAAATTACATGCAGCTGCCACAGCTGCTTAGACATAGTTGCTCTGTAATTTTGTGATTGCACATGCAATTGAAAAGGATCCATCTTCTTACTCCAGGTCCATGGCCCTCCAAAGGCAGAGCGGGAGCAAGCCTGTGACAAGGATTCCTATGTACCATGCAAGCATATAGTGCTGTGTTTAGTAACAATAAGGAACTCATGTTGTAGGAGAATGTTCATACTTTAGTTTGGTCATATGCCTGTGTCAAATTTAGGCAACAGAGAAAGAAAAGCCCTCAGGTGATTCAGAGCAACCAGGCTGGTCTGAATTATCTTCTGGGGGAGTTTATGCTTCTCCATCAAGTATACAGGGAAATTAGCTTCATAATTTGTGCACTGGGTTTTTAATTTGTTCATTTGTTTTGTGTTTTTATATGTGTGTGTGTGTGTGTGTGTGTGAGAACTTCAGACTTTCTGGAGTAAAAAGAATCTTTTTAGACTGGTTTAGCTTAGACTTTGTAAATGCTCTCCTCTTTCTTTTCTTCCATGGGAAACTACATTAAATGCACTGTTAATGATTTCTTGTAGGGGGGGATATTTAAATTTTTGAGGCATAAACTAAGAGAATTAGCTGCACTATGTATGTGAGGAAAAAATGGAGTGGATAAACATTTTTTTCCATGCCATAATTCTGTCTTTCAGATTGTTTTACATTTTTCATGCATAATGACAAGCACACTGAGTAAAAGGAATAACAGACTGGCCAACAGTGTACTTAATGCAATGAAGCAGATTATTTAACTCCAATTTTTTTCCCCCTGCTTTTTGGGCTCTGTGATATCGTGTGTGAGGATAATATACTTACTTCCTTTGCAAAGCTAAATCTGTCATTAGTCAGTGGTATATATTTTATTTTTTTTTTTTACTTTCTGCTGTGAAATTCTGTTGATCTGGAATTGAGATACCTTTATTTTTAAAAACATGAGCTAAAAGAAGCAGCTGGTTTTGCTGATTTTACTCAAACATTTTTTTCTGAACCTAATAGGAGCAATCCCCTTCCTTCCTCTCCATTTTTGTAATGAAGAGATCTGGTTTTAAATGGTATGGGCTAAAGAGTATCTTCATAATGTGTTTGTAATTTTTTTTTTTGTACTCTTCTAGCTTTAATTCATAATTACAAGCTTATTCCAATCTCTGCATTATGGAACCACATTTTAGACCAACAGCTGTTATCTACTTTCACTTGTAGCCTTGGGGTATGCATATTTTAATATTCATTTACTATGTGCTGATAAACTAAATACTTCCTACTGGAAGTCTATGAAATTAATCACAGTATCTTATTTGCTGTTCTGTCTTCCATGTAGCTCATATTTTTTAAACTTACTATGTTATATAAATTCATCTTCTCCTCCTACTCCCTGAAAAAAGGGGAAGAGAAAAGGTTATTGCAAAATAGACAAACAGAACAAGTTGATTAAATCTGTGATAATTAGAAAATAGAGAGGAATACAGTGTAGTCATTCAAATGACACAACCTTCTCTCCCGTACCTGTATCTTGCACAAAACTAGCATAAACCTTGCACATTGCCTCCAGCAATATTTTAATAGGTGGCTTTGTATTTGAAGGTTGTGGTTTTAACTGTTATTTAAATAGTATTAGGTCCTTATTTGCATATAATATAGTCTAAGGGTAGATATTTTCCAATCTTCCAGGCACAATCACAACTCTAAGCATCTTGGTATTAAAAAAGTATAAAGCATGTGGCAACTTTGGAGACGAAATTCAGTGAATAGGTAGGAAATAAGTCATGCAACCCATTAAAGTTTAAGGCTGTTTCTTGTGCTGCAATGGATAAAGAATTGGTGAAAAGCTGTAGAAGGGCATGAAAATAGATTACTAGGTTACTTCAAAGATGAGTTTGGTGATAGAAAGTAATAACATCAAGGCTGGAGATGTTTAGACAGATTTGTCATATGTTTATGTTTCTGGAGTGATATCCTCTTCCCATAAATTACAACTTAAGGGCAGCACTTAAAGACAATAATAAACAATAGGTACCTGCTTCTGCTCATATTAGAAGCAACAGAGAATTTTGCTACAGAATTTGGTGGGAGCAGTGCTATCCAAAATCCCTATGGGACATAACACCTGTATTGTGAATGATTGAGGTCTGGGATGTGCTGTTGACTATCCTGGTACCTGAATATCCCCCAAGAGTTGAGTACAAGCACACTTCAGCCTAGATTCAGTAATTAATTTTAGGAGCATGAATAAGATGCAGCTATCTGAAATCATAACTTGTCTTTCAGAAAGTCCCTGCAGATGTCTAAACTCATAAAGTACGTCCCCACAGTTGTTCTGGTGCTACAAGTGCACTAGTAGTCATCTTCCACTTTTCTTGAGAACTAGGGATGTTTTGATAAGGTCAGTGCATATTTCTTAAACTAAGTCAGTTTGTGATGCAGAAACTGGTTCTTCCTTCACTTAGGTCCCGGGAAGAGAAGTTCCATCAGACATGTTACAAGAAGGCTGGATGCACTGGCATTTTGTATTAAGCAGTGCTTGAGAGAATATCAAAAATTCAAGTCCTCTCACCCTCAGGCTCTTCCATTTCCCAAGGAAGCCTGCTGATTACAAGTTTGCTAATCAAAAGCTGAATGCCAGCACTACCATGTTCCACTTGCTTCACCAAGAGAACAGTGGTGGGATCCTGTCTTCTGCAGAGTACCCAAGCTGGGAAAGCCAGAGGGACCAAGATGCCTATGCCTTTAAAAGTAGTGGAAGAAGAATTCACATTCCCTCAGTATATCTTACCTACTATCCAGTTCTTTACAGAGTGTGGAGGTTCTTTTCAGTTTCATCCTTAACTACCTTAATATGAATCTATTGTTATTGTTCTGGCCCTTGAAACATTCTGAGATAGAGAACTGGCTGCATTTAGCTTTCTCTGATAAGGAAAAACAAATGGAATGAAAAAATAGTGCTATATTATTAAAATATCTTGAGCGCATCATTATATTTGTAATCAAGTGAAGATATAAAATTACATTTGAAATATGCATCTCTTTAACTGACCTCATAAAATATTTAATAGCCTACAAACTGCAGTTCACCTTCACAAGCTCACTGATGTCCTTCATGCCTCGTACAAAATGCCTAGCACACTTCTGAAGGCTAAAAAATAATAAAGAAAAGTGAATATCATTTAAGCTTTTTTTTGTTGGTGGTGTAAGAAAATTGTCCTGAGTCATAAAAACAGAAAAACCAAAATTATGTCCTAAACATAAAAAGCTTTCAATGAAAAAAATGTAAACTAAGTCCCAACCTGGACCAGTCTTCACTCAAGCTCCGGGAAACTGAATAGACAACAGGGCATTGAAGCTTTGTTAAAGCAGAATCGCACATGAATTGAAGGTTGTATTTTTTTTTCCCCTTTCAGAAATTGATACAAAGCACTCTTTTTGGCTGAAACATATCAAAACTGTTTTTAGCACTTACCTCCACTCTTTTTAGTGGAGGTGAAAAGTGGAACACAAGTCCCTTGGGACATTATGTAGAAGTCTGTTTTTGTTTTAAACTGTTACAAAAGTAGCAAAATACTTGGAAGTAGGAAGGTCCATAGGTTTTGCTTCAGTGCTACACTGCGTCTGCCCAAAATGCTCTATACTGCTGCATGAGAGCTGTCATATGGCTGCCATGTTTTACATTCCCTTGTGCCCATCAGTGCTGTTAAGTTTCCCATGATGGTTCATACTATGTGATGAAAATAAAGGCCACTGTTCAAATAGGAAATGTAGTCCCCACTAAAGAGAATGGGGACAGCAGCTTATATGTCAGATTGTGGGCTGCGGCAGATGCAGATTGGTAGCTATCAAAACCAGAACAGAATGTTGTGGTTCAGTTCAGCAAACCAAAATGTTTCAAATCACACTAAGTGAAAATACAGTGGTTTGTTTTACTTTCATGATTGAAAATACCTGTGATATTTCTGTAGCAAATTGCAACCTCTCGAGAAAGTTCCGTTGCTAAAAGATGTCTGATATGTGCAAGGAGCTTTGTTTTGTATAATTGCACATCTTGCTTCTTGCTGCAATTCTGTGAAAGTTAAAGAGACCACTGAAGTGAATGTGTGCACAATTGTTATGTGTTTTAGGTTTAATACAGAAAATAGGTCAGTAACGAAGAAGTAATTTGTATTGGGCTCTGATGTAATTGTCAGCTATGTAACATTACATACTCCTCAAAGAGGAGACTTCATCTATTTTAGGGAATATTGATACTGTTGCATAGTTAGTTTTTGAAGTTCTTTGATTTTCAGATCATTAGACATTTCCAAATGAATGTCCAGACCCTTTTGTATTGATTTTATTACTAATGATGCGAAGTTCGCTCTTGGTCGCCTGAAGTTGTCTGTGGACCATGTGTAAAAACCATTGAACTGAACTGTTCAACTTCCATTAGTGGTGGAAAAAAAAATAAAAATTAATCAGTGGACTTTTTTTTGAGAAATCATAGTGGAACACAAGAAACGCATAAACTGTTTTGTGTTTTTACATGTATTCCTATTAAAACAATTGTCACTCAGACTGGCCAAAGAAAGGAGACTGAAATTACAAATCTTCAAGTAACTGTATAAGCTTAACAAAGAAACATGACAGAGTGCTATGAACCAGATCAGATCACTAAAAATACCCGTTGTTAAAAAAAAAATAATTAAAAAAAATTCTCATCATCTGTCTTAAATGTAAATAATTGTGAAATTTTGGTAGATTTCATATTTATTTCCATACTGTAGGTTCTAGAGTGCTGCAATAAGAGAACTGAATTTTAAGACTGGTATGTATTTTTAAGATAAGAGTGAAAGAAGTAGTACACATTACAGCTGTTGCAAAAATGACTTTGTGAAGGACAGCTAAAGCCTTCATGTGTTAGTGTGTAGAGAATGCTTTGTTATGATGGCAGAGCAGTGTCCTCATGCTCTAAGTACCTTGATTTCTTTTCACTGCAAAACAAATAAGCCTTATTTTTTTTTTTTTATCCTTTCAGTCAGTGGTTCATGAATGCTGTTCAACTCTATCAATTTTTCAGTGATAAATATTAGGAAAAAATTCTTCCCTGTGAGGGTGATGAGGCACTGGAACAGGTTTCCCAGAAAAGTTGTGAGGGTGATGAGGCACTGGAACAGGTTTCCCAGAGAAGTTGTGAGGGTGATGAGGCACTGGAACAGGTTTCCCAGAGAAGTTGTAGCTGCCTCATCCCTGGCAACGTTCAAGGCCAGGTTGGACAGGGATTGGAGCAACCTGGTATAGTGCAAGGTGTCCCTGCCCATCGCAGGGGGTTTAAAACTAGGCTATCTTTATTGGCTTATCAATCCAAACCATTCTATAATTCTCTGATTCTATTTCACCCTTCTCCACAATGCTAAAGCTCTTTTCACTAGTATTAACCGTCATTTCTAGTTAAGTCCAAAAGGACTTTTCCCTCCCCAGCTCCCAGCTGTCATGCCTGCTTGGCTGGATGTCTTTCAGCATCTTACCCTTCAACTCCATGCCAAAGAGGCTAGATAATTCTGGAAGTCAATGATAGCTTATTGTAAGATTGATTGTTAAGTGGACTCTTTAATTTATTTAGACAATTATTTGTGTCATCAAACCTTAACCATATTGATTACTTGACAAACAGAATTTATCATTTGGTTTTTGTGATTTCTCTCAGGATCTGGGTCATCAAAGTTACAATCTTTTTTTTTTTTTTCGTTTCTTGGGTGGAGGATAGGCAGTTGTATGAATGACAACTTTTTTTTAATCTTTCAAAATGTTTGTAAGTATAGTTGTTAATTTCCTCTAGTGTATGAATAATAATAAATTATTATAA
>NW_009912260.1:0-17581 GCF_000696875.1 Nestor notabilis
GGTTCGCCTTCGAGTCACCAGAGGTTTCTTCTCTATGGGGAACAGATCTATTATACTAATATATATTAACGCACGCTTACCTGCTTGCCTAGTGGTTTAAAACGCAGTGCGGCTGAGAGAAGACCTTTCCAGCGCATCTCTTGGTTTGTAGCAGAGCTGCAATATTCAAACCTAGAGGAGTCACAGAGGAAATCCCAGGCAGGAAAAATACTAGATCTCTGAGGATCCACCTTTGGAAAGAACATGCTGTGCATAATGGATGCATAGATACTCACATCTGTTTTTCAGTTGTCCTCTCCCGTGGCTCCAGTATGTATGAAGGCGGCTGAGAAACGACGTCTCGGTGGCCCTATACATCTGCCAGCTCCTACTTCAACTGACACCTCTCATGAGACCCCGCTGAGCTCACAACTTCCACCGGCCTTGGCAGAAGCTCAGCTTAGCAGCTAATCCAGATTCTGGGAGAAGCCAGCCCTTCCACCTGCGGGCAGGCTGCACAGCAGCCCTCAGGAGCTCACCGCAGGGCGACATTCACCCTGTCACGGAGAGGGAACTTGCAGCACGAGTGCCAGGACAAGGCGAATCTCACGCTGGTTTGCAGCATGGGGTATGCAGGCTTGGTTTTGTCTATTGAGGGCTTCCTGAGTCGAAAGCTTCCCAGTTCTTTACCTCTCCAAAACACATTTCCAAACTTGAACTTACCAAGGCACTTGCTGTGTAAGGCTTGTGAGTTGCTGACGGGGTAATATCTTGAGGCATTGTAGACAGGCTGAGAGATAAGGCTCCAGGGAGACCTTAGAGCAGCTTCCAGAGCCTAAAGGGGCTACAAGAAAGCTGGAGAGGGAAAATTTACAAGGGCATGTAGTGATAGACAAGGGGCAATGGCTTTAAACTGACAGAGGGGAGATTGAGATGAGATTTTAGGAAGAAGTTCCTAAGAAGGTGAGGCGCTGGCACAGGTTGCCCGGAGGAGCTGTGGCTGCCCCATCCCTGGCAGTGTTCAAGGCCAGGTTGGACACAGGGGCTTGGAGCAACCTGGTCTAGTGGAAGGTGTCCCTGCCTGTGGCAGAGGGTTGGAACTGGATGAACTTTAATGTGCCTTCCAACCCAAACCATTCTACGATTCTATGACCATATATGCAGCATACTGGTGGTCAGTCCAGTAACATTTCAGTGTATGTAAAGAGCTATGAAAGCTACAAAGAAGAGAAAATCTGAGCACAGGGCTCTAGGGATCAAAAATACAATGTGAACCAGGTTTGAAAGTCTAAGACAATTACTGAAGTGTCATTATGGAAGTGTCATTCCACTAATTACCCTGTGAACTGATGTTGTTTGACACTTCAGAGACTGGGCTGAAAGCAACTCTGTCCCTCTGTCCTGCACAGGGAAAAGCAAATCAAGAGAGAACCGTAACAGGCATTTCTCTATGCTCAAGGGAAAACAGGCACCTTGGACAGGTTTTACTCCCAGGTTCTGGGTCAGTATAATTTCATCAGATGAGAGGTTTGCCAAATGAAGAAAAAGCTTTTGCAGTGGTACGATGATACCATGATGCTGATTTTACCCTCCTCTTTCCCAGCAAGAGAAATAAGACAAACTATATAATTCTCCTGGTGGCTGAAATGCCTCTGAGTTTCTTTACTGCAGTTATAAAAGGAGAACCATTTGTGTACCCTGGAGAGGATAAAAGTTGTAGGAATATGGATGGCTAGAATAACTCTGATTTTCCTCTAAGAACAAAACTGCTGTTGCATTCATTTGGCCACAGTGAGTGTTTCCTATTATGGGCTTTGAAAACTGCAGTGCCTGTTAATTCCTGTTACCCTTTTTATTTTATATGTAAATGTGTGTGAAGAGCTTATGCTTAAAAATAGGGGTGGGGAGGATACTGAGGGTTTTTGCTATGGGAGAAACTTTCAGATAGGACTAGACAACACTAAGAATCCTACAGAAAATGGCACAGGTCTCTTTGAACATGCCGCTCACCTGCAAGAGCAGCTTGCAGTAGGTCTTAGCCAACCAAGAAAATGATGTATTTTTAATGAAAAAGTCAAATCTCAAATTGTTACTCCACTTTTACCCTAAATTTTTACCATTTTTACCCTAGATAGAAATGCTGGAATGATAATTGGGTCCTGTTTTGAACAGCTTTAAATCCACTGCTCTTCCTTTCCATGGATGCTCTAATATCTTGGTAAATGGGAGCACCCAATGTGACTTTAGCTATATTTGTACTTCTGTTTGCTTTCACGTCTCTCTTTGCTGAACTGAAAAGTTCTGACATTATCACCTTCCTTCTTATTTCCCATTGTCTCCATCTACTCCTAACAGTTTTCTTCATTCCTGTCCCTGCTAGAACATCATGGAAGTGTGAGCTGCACCGTGAACCTGCACGGTCAGCACATCTCTGTCTTAGTAAAAAGCATTGTAATCTCCATGTTCTTTTCTATTTCTGCCTTTATGAAAACTAACATTTCATTTATTGCTGCACTGCCACTCTGCAATGAGAAGATGATTTCAGTATTCAGAGCATAATGACATCCATAACTTCTTTTTTTTTTCAGATGCTATTTTTGCACTCAAAACATTTGGATAGCTTAAATTACTTCTCCTTGTATGTGTTTATTTTCTGGCATTTCTAAACACTAATATATTTTTTCCTTAATATTTGAGTATCATGGGTCATTTTAGAGCTCCTTCAAATCAATCTAGCTTGGAATAGAAAAGAAATTACAGGTCATCTACAGACCAGGGCTTGGGCTAGGAGTTTTAAGGAACGCCAGGTAGATTGCCATACTTCTGTGTCCTGAATGCCTGTGTTGTGGTGTTGCATTTCTTGTGCTGAGGACTTCCTGAGTTAATGTTCAGCATAAAAAAAAAAAAAAGCTGGATTATGTAATGTGATGCACTGGATGAGACTTCTAAATGCTTTGAAGTCAGGGAACGAGAAACCCACAGTTTAGGTTATTGAGAAAGGTATTAAGTATTGATGCCTTGAGAAAGTGGCACATGTCTTCAATTCTTTCACACTGCAAGCTTAAAGAATTACAGGTTTACTTCTTTGAGGCCCTGCCTGCAGGTAGCAGAACTGGTCTTATAGGGAGAAATTGAGTCAAAATGGCCCTATGTGATCCTGGTATTTTTACATATTCCTCAGAGCAGTGGGTGGGTAAATTGGAGTGTATATGAGCCAGAGTTGCCAGCTCATTGCTCACATCAGTGTATTCCCCAGCTGGTTCTGCATACTTCTGTGGAAACGTTTCTTCTTCCTGAGGCTGAGGGAAAGTAGGACGTGAGGTTATCTGCAGTGTGATGCTTGTGCCCTCTTGCTGTCTGTGGGCTAGTGCTTCAGACTATAAAGCTGTGCCATATTTGCCTCAAAGCTGTAACAGCAAAATCCCATGGTTTTAGATAGGAAGTCAAGATACAGTTAGTTACACACAGACAACCAATAATAAACTAAATACAAATTAACTCAGATGAACTGGTGAGCATGCAGAGTTACTCTGGCTTGGCAGCCTGTGCGGGAGCGGCTGTGCTGACGTGCTCAAAGACCAGTTACAACTTGGAATGCTTCGATCCTCGTGCCTATGAGGTGTACCCACTGGCTTTATCACACTGGTGAAACCCAGGGAAAACTTGGTCCTAGATTCTCAGTCTTTATAGAAATGTGGCTGTCATTGACACTAAGTCAGGGCTGCTGATACTTTAGTGACTCTGTGTGTGTGTGTATGCACACTTCTGCGTGTGTGGACATATTCTAAAGAAACAGCTTCTCAAATTCTCTTTTATGTGACTACAGTGCTCCCAGTACAGACCCTTGTTTGCTGATTTTAGCAGCAGTTGTATGAATGGATGGGGAATCTCAAGGGCTAGTTTCTAATGCTGGCCCTGGCATTCCATGGCATGGGATCTTCACTTCTTTGGTTTCCCTCCAGTCCTCCCTTCAGTTTGTAAGTAAGGTCTTTGCTGGAGTTAATGTCTCTTGCCATTTTCTCATATGAAGCAGACACCAAAGTCTTGGCAGAGGTAAACGGGCTTTGCAGCAATAAAATAATTAAAAATACTCAGTTACTAATTTTTCTCCTCCCATGAAGGCTATTGGCATACCTTCACTGTACCTGAGCATTTGTCAGCAGAAGCCTAATGTAGAGAGAGGTGTAATGAAGCAGAGCACATCTCTGGAGCCACCCGCATTTAGGATGAAATGTTACAATGAAAATAAGCCTCCACATTGGTCTCATTGCACAAGCACCTACAAGACAAACTTCAAAGCCTTGACAGGGCTGACACCCAGTTGCCATGAGACACATTTGCCATGTGATCACAGGGAGGAAGTACAGGTTTAAAACTGCGGACCTGAAATCAACAGCAACACATGGAGAACACTGGTCTTTTTAAACTCTGTTGGACTGTTTGCCCCACTTTTCCACAGAAACTTAATTCTTTTTCAACCTTGTATAAGTTATGTTATTAGATCATTTCTGTTTAAGGACTTTTCCACATGATATTTTCAGGGGACCACGCTTGTGACATTTGCTGCTTATTAGATCCCCATGGACTCATTGGAGTGTCCTCAGGGCCTCATGACTATGGAATTGTTTCCTTTTTTTGCTTCATTTTTGACTGATTTAGCTGGCTGGTTGGTGTTGTACAGTGCAGAGCAGCTGTTCTCAACGTTACCGCTGTATCCTCCTTACAAGGGGCACATAGCAAAAGTATTTTGGAGGAAAGAGCTTTGTTTCCCCTTGAGAGCTTCAGCATGAGAAGCATGATCATAAAGAGGACTTAATGAGAGAATCTGAACTAACTATAACAGGAGGGATCCAAATATTTTTTTAATGAGATAGGTTATAAAAAGAAAAGTCCTGTAGTAATGGTTTAGGAGATTTAATCAGAGGAGTTGATTCATATTCCAAAAACTATCCTTGTGCCAGAGTTACATCTTCATTAAGGGCCTGCATTTTAATGGTCCACCAATCAAGCTAAAGATTTCTTTGTGGATGTAAGACTGAGACAGTCCTATTTTAATATTGTGATATCTTCCAGTCGCTTCCCCCGCACAGCCAAAAATCCCAGTGCTTCTTTTCATGGCACTTTTTGTTGAACTGGCAGGTGAGAAGGAGAAGCAGGAGGAATGAGTGTCACTGGGTAACTCAAGAGGTTGACACAAGCTGTCCATCCACTGGCAGAAAATAGCATCAATTGGCTGTTTCAAACTAAAAAAACACAGCTCCCCAGCAGAAACTGATTCAGGGGTACTGAAACTGCGGGTCAGAAGTTGTATTTGGTACTGAGACTTGTTTCACAGTGCAGAAAGAGGAGCAGCCAGAGAGTGACAGTGCTGGGGACAGGATGGAGCAGCTACACAGCAGCTGGTAGTTGTGTAGCATCCAACCTGCAGTGCCCCACTCCAATTTCTCCATTAGATAAGGCAAGTAGCCAGTATTCAGCCCATGCAGCTAACGGAAGAAAGCTTCCCTTACACCTATAAATGCTTCCAACTACTGAATGAAAACACTGTGTTTTGAATAAGAGATGCTGCAGAACATGCTATACAAGAGCAATATTGGTTTAGGGTCTGAATACTGCGAGGTGTGGTGCTGTACTGCTAGGCACCATGTAACTCAATAGTGTTGCCATATGATTCAGATGAATCTCCTGGGCATAAGCGAGCCCATTTTCCGTTTCCTGATGTGCCAGTGTATTACACCTCCCAAAAGTGATATAGTGCCCCCAGATACTTGGATATTTTATTTAAATTCTTGTGTTTATTTACATTTTGATTGCTACAGATGGAATAAATTCTCTACTTTGAAGTTTTGTTACCATAATGACGCTGGTTTAGTGCAGCCTAACTGATTTTGGAAATTCTCTTCAACCTTTCCAGCTTTGTGAAAGATAATTTCAAGTGAAATATGATGAAGCCTGAGTAAGTTGTTTCAACACATGGCACCCTGCTGTCCTCAGATGTACACAGGGGAAGAGAGACGTGACAGAGTTCTTAGCCAGAAGTTTAGCTCTCAAATGAAGTGGTTTTCTTTTGAAGAACCATATTTTTTTAGAATAGATAACTTTTTTTCCCCCCAGTTCTTTTTGCTCATTTTCCCCAGTATCCTTTCTCCTGTGATGCCTTGCCTCCTCCTGGGAAGCACAGTGGATGTATCCTGAGAGACAGAGACGGCATCATAAGTTTGAAGGAGCTGTATGAATGCAGTAGACTTTGGCAACAATGTCATCAGATACATCATGGCCCTTTAAATGATTTTAAAATGTTGACGCCTGTCTTCAAATATGAATTTCTTCTGTGTTACATCTCCAACAACCACTAGTGAAATGAGGACTGGTGAAAGCCAGTGGATGCGGGTGGCAGGACCACCTCGAGGTTTGTCCACCGGTGACGTGACACTGAATTTCAGCCTGTGAGAGGAGACATGTGGTTGTCTTGTTGGCACCAGGTTTGTCCTAGTTGTGGCAGAGCGTCAGAGGGATCCGTTTCTATTCAGCCACCCTTGATGTTATGTCCTCTCATACCTATGAGAGAAACTCTCTTACGCAGGTGCTGGTGCAGAAATACATCAGTTAAGCTGTGAACAATGAACTACTTTCTTTCTTCTAACACTAAATTCAGATCCTGGAAAAAAATTAAATAGGACAGGTTGCACAGGGAACAAAACCTTTCAGTTCAGACAGTGTCAGGCTGGGTTGTAAGTGGTGAGTATGAAAGGCTTTGTCAGATTTTACGTTCAGCTGGCGTGTGCAGTGTAACAAAAAAGGCTGAAGTACATGTATTGCACAGGCAGGTACTAAGGATGCCATGACCCCATTGACTTCTATGTCAGGCTGAAAAACTTTGGAAATCTGCTTTGCCCAGTGTGGATGTCTTATCTTTTGAGTGTACTGTGGAGTAGATGTTTTAAAATTCTTGTATTTCCCTGCATGATTACTTTTGGAATAAAGTGCAGCTGCAAATGGATTTACACTCTCTAATTTCCTTCCCTTGCAATGTGGCAGCTTGAAGCTTAGCAAATACAGTTTTTATAACCTATGAAAAATGTGCTCATAACCTTATATTTTAACATGAGCTGCTTGCTATTCTTGCCTTAATCTCAAAAACCTGGTAATAAATAGGCAGGCAGGAAAAACTATTGAAACCGTTGACTGGTTCTTATAATAACTCTGATTCAGTACTTTGAGTGACTAAAATGAAATTGAACCTGATAACATCAGTATTGCGCTGCCTGTATTTTCTATCAGCTTTTAATCATTTTTCATAGCAGTTCTTCATTAACACCCCATCCTGGAGACGCATTCCTTCATTGTTCTGTGGCATTACATACTCCTTTTTTGCTTTTCTACATCATGTTTCTTCCTCTCATTTGTCTGTGCTCCCTGCATATCACCAGACAGATTTGATGCATTTCTTATATTGAAAACCGTCTGCGCAGTTATTTTAGATGACATAAACCCATCCACCAAAAAGCAAGCTGACAGAAATTCCTGCTTAACCGAAACACTCGTCTTGATGCTTCTTTCCAACACGTGCACTATGGCCAGGCCTGCTCAGCTGAAAGCTTCCAGAAAATGCTGGGACTCAAAATGCTTCTTTGGAGTTGTCCAGTTGGCTGGACAAGAACTGATGGGACCAGCCTAGGGAGCTGGCATGAAGTGCATGAGTGCATACTTCAGATGAAGTATATGAAGAGGGAAGGATTCAGATACCCCTGTAGTAGTAGGTCATCACATCCAAAACAAAAGATATGGGGGAAACTGGGATGATAGCATTCAGCAACAGTGAAGAAACTAGGGAAGATCATGTGCGGTTAGACCCTGAAGAACTGCAGCATGTGTTCAGATCACCCTGATGAGGAGCAGCAACATGAGAAGAGGCTCCCTTGTAATTCTGGCGGAATTCAGCTCCTGCTCTTCTGGCACAAACACTTGTGCAGGCCATCAGAGAACTGGCTATGGAGGTGATGTGCTTCACAAAGGAAAGAAAACCTAAATAAAACTGCTTATTTCTTTTAGGAAGGCTTTTCCCTTCCCTGGTTTGACCTGCACTTGCAAGGTGGAGGGCTGTTTGTGCAAAGGACCATGTTTGGGATGTGGCCTATCATCTGGGACGTCAGATGCATCTGTCATCAAGACCTCAAGTTGTGGGAAAAGCCCGAAGGACTGCGAGACACTAAATAAAGTTTGCAAGAGCAACATCGCGGCTCTGTCACACTCATGACTGAACAGTTGTATTTCTGCTGTGTTTTGACTGAGGAGATGAGGAGATTTTGTTTGACCTACCCATGTGCAGAAGCACTCTGGCAAGAACCAGAAAGGCTGTACTCAGGCTGAAAAGGAAGTATTGCTTTAGATTAACTTTTTCCTCAGCTATTTCTCAGCCCAGTCAGTTTAGTTGCTCAGGTCACTGCTCAGCAGCACATGTGTGTGTGCCAGAGCAGCCCAAGCAGTGAGTTGGGCAAAGGAGGTTCGTGGCCATGGTGTTGGGTGTCCCTGTCGGGTGGCCACAGAAGAGGCACATCCATAGGCAACGGGTCCTCATTTTGTCTCATCCTCAAAGACACTGCTGGTGTCTGCATCCAGCTGCAAGAAGAAGTGTTTCCAGAGTTTGTGGCTTCTAAAATGTGTAAATTGTGGTATGTGTGATTTTCACCACCTCCCACAATGGGAGAGGTGGGATTTCTCACTCAAGAAGGATGTGTGTTGTACTGACTCTGTAGAGTGAATATGTGCCTCCAAGTGGAATTTCACAGCCTGGTCCTCCTCCTCAGAGCTCACGGGGCTGCTGGTTTCCTTTAGCAGGAGGGACGCCATGGAAAAAGTCTCTCTTGGAGGGAGCAAGTGTTACCTGGGCTGATTACCTTGCATAGTTTGCAATCCTGGAAGCCTTTAAGTTGATCTGCTGAATGCAAGAAGGGGAAAGTGGCTACAAGCTCTAATGTAACTTAATATGAAGTAATGAAAATTTTAATAAAAAGAAGCAAACAAGTCCCTAATGAGCTACCTGAGCCATAGTTCCACAAAATTTAATTAATTTTTCTTTGGTATTAAACATCATGATGCAGGGCAGAATCTGTGCCAAGGGCAGAAGTGACTAATTTCGTAGCAAGGAGTGAACTTTTGAGTGTGATTGTATCTCACCACATGCCTGCAAGAAGATACAGAGGAACAACAATGGAGGGCCTCAGGTACAGAGATGGCAGAAACCAGCAGCTGGATGGGGCAGGTCATGAGCTGGCATCATCAGGTAAATATAAGCAGGAGGTGTTTGGGGTTTTTTAGTCAAGAATTAAAGGAAAATATTTTTGGTGCATGTTTGAAGCATATCTGCATGCTGCTGATGGTTTGTCATTGGTTTAGGCTGTGATCTAATTCACCGGTAAAGCTTGGTTCTACATAGCTCTGGCCACAAGCTTGCAACCCTTTAAAAATACCTGACCAAATGCCTCAGAAACACCAGGTATATAGAGTAAAAGCTTTATACCTCACATTTTACCAAAATAAACCCTTCCAGAGGTTTAACACAACAATTTGGAGGGCAAAAATACCTACTGCATGCTCACAACAGTCAGAAGTTCCTCCCAAAGCAGCTCCTACCCACATTTACTGGTTTATATATAACTGCAGCATGAAAGCAATTACTGCAGAGGTAAATATCTGTTTGCTTAGTAAACTCATGCCCATGTCTGGGAGCTGGCTGAAGGTCTGCATTTCCCTCAGCATGATCCTATTTACTACCCTGCTTTCAGACATCCTGCCCTAGCATTAGAGATAGCAAGTATGTCTGCGGTTTGCTGAATTGCTGCTTTATGTACCTCTGCCTCTGGAATCTGCGTGCTGTGCTGGCAGAAGCAACCTTCACAAGAGGAGGCAGCTCCTCAGTCGTGAAGAGAGAGGCTTTGGTCCGAGAGGTGAGGTGCTGGGTGATGCTGGCAGCTGAACAGCTGCTGCTGTGGGTTTTCTTCATTTCCTTCTGCAAGCGATTGCTGATCTCTGCATCTTGCCTACAAAACAAAAATCCTCTTCTCATTGATGAATGAATGGATGCCCTGTCCTGGAAAAATCACTAACGAAACAGTCCTACCTATAGTGGAAGCACTGTGGTGGGGATATGGAGGGCTGGAGGGTGATGCCTCATCCATAGCCCCCCCTATGGTCAGGTCACTGCCTTGTGCAAGGCAGCCCCAGCAAGCAGGGAGAGAGGTCTCCTGACTCTCAGGGTTGCCTGGTTTGCAGGGCATCATCTCACGCACTTTGACAGTGCTGGGAGACAAGCATCTTACCAAACCCAGACTCTCTCCACTGACTTTCCCTCTGATACCTAAGTTAATGTTCCATTTATAATCTTAACCACTTTGGTTATATCAGTAGTGTCTGTCTCACTAAACATGTTCCATGAATCATGAAATATTCAGCTGGTGGTGGAGACCGCGTCCCCAAACCCCAGTGGTCAGTCAGGAGAGCTGTGTTTGTGCTGCTCCAGGGAGTCACTATTTGTAGAGCTTGAGACCCAAAATGAGAATTAAGAAATGATGTGGCATATCTCATGACAAAAATGTTCTGTGAACTTCTCTGACCAGTCTACTTCGCCACTCTCTGGTGAGGCAGTAACTTGACCAAAATCAGGGGTTTGATTAAGTGTCTTTTGGTGAGCAGAGCCTGGGAGAAATCATTCATCTCAGGGCTGCAAGGGGTGCAAGAGCCAACTGTCAGCTCCATGATGCTGCATGGAGGTGATCCCAGGCCACCACAGGGCAGGACACTTGGACAGGCAGAAGGAGCTGTGTTTCATCCTGTGCATATAATTTGTTGCACTTGCACTGTGAGAGATGAGCAGTTCATCACTCCTCAGGTCTCTCCCTTGCCTTTGCCCTCACACATTTAATTTAATGTATGATATGTATTCCTGACCACTTCAATGCCAGGAAAGCTCCTGCTATAGTATTTTGATTGGCTTCAGGTTTTTGCGTATGTTTTGTTGAGAATGGTTTCACATGAATTGCAGCATTGCTGCCAGCCTTTTGCTACTGTTGGCACACGGGAAGAAGTTAGAATATTTACAGAAAAAACTAACAATATTAACATAGGAAAATAAATTTATGTGTGAATTAATTCACAGAAAAATACTTGTGGGTTCTTTTAAGTGGGCATAAGGAGCAGAAGAGCTGTCAATACTATTTTATGCTATCCAGATAGTGATAACAGCATCAGTCTTTTGTTAACACCCTGTTTCTTGTATTTGACTGGACGTTGACTTATTGAAGCCAAAGACCTGCTTTATTTCATAAATTCATAGGGCACAAATGCCCTTTAGATGTGCTAATGTGGGAGAAGCTAATTAGGATGAAGAGGGAAGCTGTGTTCCAGGTGCACGATCCATTAGTATTCTTCTGCTCTAGTTCCCTGAACCACTGCATTTATTAACCTTTAGCCAGATCAGAGACAATTTCTTCTGTTTCTTACATAATGCTGGAATTATAATTGACAGTACTGAGGAAAGGGAGAAGTCTCTCTGCAACTCAGATTTTTCTTGCTTTCATGTAGAAGGTTTTAGAACAAGAGTCTTATCAGCTGTGAATAATTGCATCTCATTAACTGCATACTGGAGATGCATGTATATGCATATTAGCTGGAGTGGTGCATATATTTGTCTGGAAAATGTTATGGCATGCTTCAAGCAGCATCACTGATGTGAAATTCAGTGTGCACGGCATGTTTACGTAACTGGAGGGACACTGCTAAGGAGGTAGGAAGCAGATGATGGTTGTACATCTAGGTCATGGAGGCTTCAAAAAAAGAGCTTTCATCTTCTTAGTTAACTGGAGAGTTAGTGAAAACAGAGTGGTTTTTTAAGACTTGGTCTGCCCCCCCTCACAATGCTTGCTGCTTTGAGGGTGCATTGTTTCCTGTGGGACTTAGCTTCCTGCCTCATCACTGAGAACATTTGCAATGGGTTTCTCTGGTACCTCAATAGGTTTTGCTCTTCTAGGAAAAGTTAGTTTTGTGCCAATCTTGTAAATCCTAATTCACAGCAGATTTTGGAGTCTCTAATAGACAGAAAAAGCTGCTAAAAAGTAATTTGTATGAGTGGTAAGTTGCCTTAGCCCTTAAATCCCTTTGAACATTAGGAAAATCAAATGATCTATTCACAGTGTTCAGATCACACCTTTTATTTCTATGTTTTTTTCATATGGTTAGAAGGATGATTGTTTTTAATAAAATTAGGTGGTTTATTTCCAAGAGGGCAGGTCTCTGCTTTTTAAAGTGACTAAGCAGTGACCCCAGCGACAACCTTCCTTAGTGTAAAAGCTGCCACATGACTCTGTGATAGGGCTCTCACCCTCGAGGTTAACCTGGCTGCAGTGCAGTAATTAATTGCTTTCTGGCACAAGAAGTATCTTGCTATTGCTTGTACTTGAGACAATTCAACTCACACATGCATATACTGGCATGAAGAAAACGCCAACTGCTCTTATTTCCAGCAAAACAGTGATAGAATTGTCAAACTGATGAAAAACAAAAGCTTCCTCCTAATTTATTTGTTATTAAATGAAAAAACAAAAAAATCTGCTGTTTCACTAAGGAACACTTTCCACACTGTGCTGCCAAACCAGCTAACACTTAACACTGGGACAATTCATGATGAAGTTGTTGAAATATTACTGATCACTGTCTGATGAATCCTCATGCTTTCCTTCCCAATGCAAACTGTTGGTTTCTTCTTGCTCTTATTGATTAGAATCATTTAACCTAAGCAGAGCTTTTCTGTATGGTTCATTGTATCTTATTGTTTTGCCAAAATTACAGTCCCTTTCTGTAAAGCATAACATCAAATTACAGGAATATTTCCTACTTTAAGCTACTTTATAGTTTCCTTTAAAGGGGAAAATGAAATACCACCATTTATTTTTCTTAAGGTGACTTATTTTTGCCAGATTCATCTCAGATTTGACCTGAGTGTTTTAGTACCTGACTAGAAAGTGCTGCAAACTGGGGACCTTGATGCGCTCTACAACCAGCTGAAAGAAGGATGGAGTGAGGAGGTGGCTGACCTCTTCTCTGAAGTAACAAGCATTAGGACAAGAGGAAATGGCCTCTAATTGCACCAGGGGAAGTTTAGACTGGATAGTAGGAAAAATTTCTTCACAGAGAGGGTGGTCAGACATTGGAACAGGCTGCTCAGGGCAGTGTTGGAATCACCATCCCTAGAAGCGTTCAAAACTCGTGTAGATGAGGCCCTTAGTGACATAGTTTAGCGGTGGCCTTGACAGCGCTGGGGGAACTGCAAATAGTGGAGCCTGCAGGATTGTTTCCAGAAACAAGTTGAAAAATATTCATCAATATATTAATTACCAGTTAGAAAAGAGTATTGGTAGGGTTGCTGTAATGATTTATTCTTTAGCTTATTAAATTATATTCCTAGTATATGATTTTTTTCGCAGAAATGAATTACTTTGAGTATTACAGCTTGTGCTTGTATGAGATAAAAAAAAAGGTATTTCCTAAGGTAGCAGAATTATTTTATCCTCTATTTCTAGGGAAAATAATTGTGAGGGTTCATTAACATTTCTGAACTGCCTGGAAGAAAACAGATAATCATAGACTTCATTATGCTTTTGAAAAGGCATGAAAAATCGTGAACTAGACCCTTACAATCACAGAAGTACACAAACCTAGGGACAGATTTTGTGAGGAGCACCAAATCATCAAACAATCTGATCATTCAAACAAAATGCAGTAAAAACACCCAGGAGTATGTTGTCTTTGAGGAAAGACTGAAGGGTCTCAGTGAATTGATTTTCCATCATACTCAGCACTTTATTACAGCAGAGGTGGAAGTCCATGTATGAAATCTTCCAAACCATCAGTCATGACCAAACTCCAAGCTGGACATCATACCAAGAAGTCATATAAAATTGATGCACAAAGATGAATGAAGAACTGAAACAAAACTGCATAAAACAAGTTAATCCAAAGACTGGCTTCTAAACAATGTAAGCCCCTTCTCCCCCATTTTGAAAGGCTGTTGCTAGCATGATGCAACCTACCCAAATTGGTCGGTTGGTCAGTAGTGACTAGCATTCAGAAATGCAAGTTCATATTTTATTGTGTCCGTTTTCTTGTGATGTTTATTAGACATTTCATTATATATTAAAAATTCATCTTACCTGTGCAAACAAATGAGATTAATGCTTTCTCATTAATCAAGATATCAGACTCTCCTCGTGAAGCAGGTCCTATTATGAGCAGTTAGCTTTTTCATTAAGGAAATTTCACTGTAATTTGTTCTTTCAACTTCGTAATATAATTTAGCAGGAGGAATATATTAAAACCAAGAACTTGTCACCTCCAAGTTATCACCTTCAAACTTACAAATACTAGGACGTGGGACAGACTGCATCTTAGGAAAGCCCAGATTCCTGATTATTGTTATTTCACTGAGCTAGCTAATGTGACCCACACTGTTCCCAGGCAATAGTGACTTGGGGATATGCCTATCCTTGACCCACGTGCAAGGATGAGTCCCAGCAGTGAAAGATGATGCTTAATCCTCTGTAGCTGTATTTCCCCTTCATTTGTGTTGAGGAAGAGTGACTTTCTTTTCAAGATGTGCTAAGAAATGGCTATAACTTGGCTAAGAAGAGCTATAAAACATAATAGTGTTTGGGCTTGCTGAGCTAGTCAGCAAGAGCTCACCATTACTGCAGCTTCATTCCCCTAGCCCAGGCACCCAAACGAAGTCAGAAAGATGAATCATTGCCCATGCTGGTGGTTAGAGCATTAGAGAGTGCTGCTTAAGTAACCCCTGCTGATCTGGAGGACATAGGAAATGCAACTGGGTTGATTCAATGCCAGATTCAGTACACAACGGCTCTGTGGCAGGACACACTTTAATATCCTCTACCTGTTTTATAATCCTGCTGAGGTGCAGTATTGGAAACATTAGTCCATGCTTGCACTCTTTTCCTGTTGTTGTACTGAAAGTTGGAATATTACCTTTGTGGCCCAATGGGGATAGCAAAGTAGACAAACTCTTATGCTGGGATCCTTCCATCTACTTATCTGACCATGGGTGGAAACGCTATCGGAGCCTGGTTTTCACCCAGTTATGTCATGTACTGATTGGTGCAAGATAGGGCAAGCAAAAAAGCATCTAAAGGAAGTGTATTCACATGGTGGGTGATCTTGATACAACTATTATCAGTTAAGTTGATGCTAGTGTGCCCATGTAAACAACATGGGCCTGTTAGAAGAACAGGCCCTATTCAATGTTGAATTTAGATGACAGCTTAAGTGATTAGATTCATGCCTTTCTTAAATATGTGTCTGAAATAGGTATGCTTTATCTGCTTCAGTCCTCTTTAGTGCTGCCTATAATCATGCTGCCATCAAAACGACACTTTTAGGGACTATTTATTTGATAGACTCTCAAGTATTCATTACCTTAATTACCCAGTATAAATTACCCAGGATACTGTATCCTTGTTTGGCTCAAAAATAATTACTTGTTATTATTCAGGTGCTAATCACCAAATCTTAATCCTTTGCTAGTTTATTAATGGATTTTCAGAGGAAAAAATAAAGGAGAGTCTTAAATATGCCTGTTCCCTAATTTGTTTAATAACAACAGTGTGTCCATTTTGTCTCTGGAGGACTTCCACAGATTGTATCAGGCTGGAGAGACAGATAATAGTCTGCATGTGGTGCTGGGAGGTGACAGGATGGGAGTCCCACTGCTGTGGGGTGCTGTGTGCTCCAAAAGCTGCAGATGAACATTGCTTGATTTGGTCTGGTGGGATTTCTTGTTGGCACTTTTTATACAGTTGCTTGGGTAGTTCTCCAGTGGTGCCTAGTGCTTGCCACAGCAAATGAAGTCAGCTCCTGATGACTGAGCAAGGCCTCGGGGTGGACCATCTGCTGGCTCTCTGCCTTTCCTTGATGCACTGTAACTGGTGAAGCTGCTGGGTGTTACTGGTGCTTTTAATGTGGGCATGTGAAAGTGGATCTGTGATTATATTTGCCCATATGCTTTCTGTTGAGGTAAGACTTGAAATCTGTGACGTTAAGGTGTTGCATAGGAGTGGTTCATAAGGATTTTTCACTGGTGTCAGTAGCCCTCAGTAACTCCCGCTTTGGTCCACACAAAAGATGGCTTTGGTGGGTGCCCTCCAAGATGCCAGCTGGCAGTGATATTGTAGGAGAGGTGTTGCCCATCTCTGGTGGTGAATGAGGGCTATCCTGTAGACAGACAATCTTTTACAAGTCAGTGGTGTCTGTAGCTGTAGTGCCAGGTCTGCAAAGTGAGTGTCCAGAGCCTGAGCCTTCCAAGCCCATGAATCTTGGAGGTCTGCACGCAGGAGAGTGAACACCCAGAAGCCAAAAGCTTTTCTTCATTTTCCTTGTGCTCCCAGAATATAAGAACATGGTTGTGCAGAGTAGGAAAACAGTACATTTATAAATTGGAAGAGCACCTTATTCTTGCTTAGATTTTCTGTGGAAACCCTGCAAGCTTAGTTAGAGTATCCTGTGAACCAGACACGAGAGACTATTCCCAGTCTGCTTCCAGCCACAAGGTCACACTTTGTCATGCTGTACCTTGACAGCATGCCACCCTGGCACTACAAAATCTGCCCACTGCTGATGCCACGTGTCTCTCACAGTGGCAATTTTTGAGCACTTCTCAGTTGATCTTAAAGTCATTTATAATGGAGACATTTATAACATCACTGTCCCCATGTTGCAAACTGATTGTAAAGACTTTTTGTAAGGTCACCTATCAAATGCATCAAAGAGCAGAAATAAGATCGTAATTTAAGTCCTGGTCCTATGCTGTGTTCATTATTCTGCAGTGTTTCACCTGAACACAAGACATACAGTGAGCCCATATCCTACAGATATGGTGACTAATATCCTAAATATACGGTGAGGCTTTAGCTTGTAAGAATAGTGTTTTAGGAGGTCGTAGTGTCTGTAGACCGACCATTCACTGTAATCTAAGGGCTTGACACATGCCAGGAGAAGCCCACAGCATTTTATCTCATTAGTGTCATCACTGGAATTATTTATGATTGTTCTTGATTTGTCTTGGTCTATCTACTTTCAGTCCAACTCTATAGGAAGAGTGATTTTGTTTTTTAAATCAGATTTAAGCTATTTTTGCCAGTGCTGTTTCTAGCTGATGTCATTTTTCATGGCAATTAGGTGAGCAAACAATTCCACAGTATAATGTTAAGGGTGTGAAAAATTTCATATGTGCCATCCTGCCTATAATACTCAAAGTAATCCTGATCAAAAGATGGTGTGAATTGTGTGTGAATTAATATTATCATACAGATGTCTTTAAGTGTTGATACTCTTTGATGTGGCCAAGTAGAAAACCTTGGGAATCAGTGAAGATGAGGGGAAAAGTGACTACTTCTGAAAACAAATTCTACCCACACTTTGTAATACAGACAGATTTGGATGTGCTAAATCACTAAAACAGGCTTTTCAGTGTCTATATTTTTTTCCCCAAACCTGATTTTTTATAGTGGTCTATTAAGGAGGAAGAAGGAAGAGAAAGAGT
>NW_009912260.1:17612-39261 GCF_000696875.1 Nestor notabilis
AAAGAGTGTTGTTGGACCAAGTTTTCCGAGTGGGCCGTACTTTCTGCTTTTTCTCCCTGCAACTAATTCCAGATTTCTCTTTGTTTCTAACTTCTAATGTCTTTCTGCCCAAAAAGAGACAACTGCCCATAACAGTTAGTAAGGCTTGGCACTAAGCCTTGTGTAAATTGAATAATGTATGTTTGGTTATATGCCATGTTCATACACTTCAAAAGAAATTAGTCTGAAGTGCTTCCATTTGAACACAAAATTCCCAGTTTGTCACTGAAAAATGAACTGATTTGAAGTTAAAAGTGAAACATATGATGATAAAATGCTGATCATTCTAAATTCTCAGGTGCATTTCTGATTAACATGGTAACCTGATTTTTATGGCACCCTGGCTAAATGCGAATGCAAAGGAATGTGGCGAGTGAAAACAGGCCCTTATTTGAATTCTACTGTTTGCCAAATGTAGCAGGACAAATCTGAAAAACTAATGGAAGAGCAACCAACAGTTTGCTCTGTTGTATACATTTGCAAATGCCTTTTATTGATACGTGAGAATATACTCAGACAAATTCACTCTATTGATTCAATGAGCTGTATCTGTTAATTTGATCCCCTTATGAACCTCACATGCAGTAGTGTTCTGCACTTCAGAACGTGCCTTTTCTTTTTAGTTGAAGCTTTTGCTTTTTATACTATGGGAACCCTTTTGAACCAGCACACCTGTTTTAATGCTGCACTATTAACATCTCTGCAGCAGTCAGTCATTTGCTGGTATTCATCAACATGTGCATTCAAAATCAGTAGTGCTAATGTTTAAATAGGAGTACTGCTTACATTACATTTTAACCAGCAAGCTGGAATCTCTGTTATTAGTATCTGCCAGAAAAAATAATTTCCAACTGTAATCTTAATTTGGAATTCACTGTGTGCCAGGAATTACTTCTTTCTGTCAAGGCTCCCTAATGCAATAAAGCGGTATTGTTTAACGTTTAACCTTTCTTTGAATAAGACTGATATCTTGTTTGGACACTGTCTGTCAAGAAGTAAAAGTTGTTATCAATTAATGTACAAAATCCTGCAAAATGGAAATGCTACTGATTACTCCATGGTAGATATGGATAGCAAGGTCTTACGGGATTTGGCCTCCATTCCTATAATAAATTTCTTTTGTTCTAGGAAGAGAGACTTCTCATAAATAGCACTGGTTTCTGGCAAATTAAATTAAATTGAGTGATTTCCTTGGCACCAGCACTTGTGACTGTTGAGGCCTGCAGTAAGAGCAGAAGTGCCCTAGACCACACCTGAGCTGTATGTAAGGTATTTATGCTGGGGCTCTTGTACACTCGCCAAGGCCTAAGAGAGATTGAATATGACTGAAGCTGATGGATACCCTGCCAACTACCGCACATTTGTGTTTATAAAGCATCCTCTGTATTGTGGTTAGGCCCAGAAAAAAGACTTAATTCTTATAAACTGCCTAATATGTCATGGCTTTATTAAAATAAATACAAGGCACTTGAAGCTGCAAATCTATTGAGGTCAGTTTGTGACCACTGCTGAACACAGGAGCCTGGGTCTGAACAAGTGCAACATCCTTATAAGCCACTTAATTTTCAACTGTGTAGCTTGGTTAAGTGAGTTGGTGTTCATCAGTTAGTTGGCCTTCTCAGGCAGAGGTATTTGCTAGATTTCTGTAAACTTGAAAAAGGCTTTAATGTGTGAGGGGCACATGCAGTGTGGTTAGTGATGGTGTTGCCTACAGGTGATATAATAATGATTATAGGAGATCAGGAAAAAAGCGGAAAGCTCAAGGATTTTGGTTATAGTCATTATGTAAAAACATGGCAGTGGATCACTGTATGTGAGTAGACACAGCAGGAGAGGGAAAAAAACTCCCGTGCTGTTCACCTTTCCAGTCATTCCTACAGTTCTTTTGTGTATACCCACTTGTATGCTCATATATTGTGCATGGGTACTGTGTGCAGAGTCTTAGCTCAATCCTTTACTTGTAGCTAATACTAAACCATTATTTTACTAGGGAAAAAGAGGTTTTGCTTTCTCGTTTACTTTTTTTTCCCCAAAATAAAATGAAAAACAATTAAACTATGTGTTGTGCTCTCAGAGTAGGGAAAAGAAAAATAACATTAAAAAGTAAGAGTGAATGCATATCTGTGGTCCCGTATTATCTGAGTAACGGGTCTAGTTTAGCACCTCATTGTTTTGCAAATGTTGTGCAGCTTAGGTAGTACTTAGAAGCTAAAGCTTCTGAAAGGAGTCTGCTAGCCATAGGTGCAAGGGCACTGAGATCAGGCTACAGCTGAGGCCACACAGCTAAGAATGCAAGGTTATCTTGTTAAAGAAGGTGTTAGAAAATGAGAAGGTGCCATCCTGAGGCTTCTTAGTCCCAGCTTCTGGGCCTGGTTCCCAGGGCCGTCTAAGTATTTTGTGTGAACACATCACGGGATGATGTGCATAGTCACTACTCCTTTCAGCTGTCAACATTTCTCTAGTCTCAAACACGAAGAAATTCCCTTTTCATGTCTTCTAAGTTTCATTTCTTCGGGGCATACTTCCATGGAGTTATTAAGGAGTTTTATTATCCTTTCATGACTGCATTACATTTGAGCCTTAAAGTGTAGTCTGGAATTCAGTTCGGGAAAGAACAGTTTTTTCTTTGTCCCTTAATTCTGTTGTTGTAGCAAAGCAGAAAATACTGCAGACACTGCCATCAAATTTAAACGGTTAATGTACAAATCTTTTCCCAACTGTGAAAGGGTAACATCAAAATGTTCTGTTTATCTGTTTCTTAATGAGAAATAAAGAGTATTATAGATATTAAGAGATTGCCTAGGGCTAATGTGTTTGAGATTCATGTATTGAAAGTTTCTAATGTTTAATAAATTATAAACTAGCAATGTAGGATTATTTTAGAAGTTTAAAAATATTTGTGGGTTTTGGTTGGAGTTGTTATGTTTTTAATTGTTTGTTTGGGGATTTTTTGGTTTGTTTCCCCCCCTGGATTTTCCTTGGCTACTGAATACAAACACATTGCACCTTTGCAATTCATGTCTGTTCCCATATGAAATTCATGTTCAAACAGAGAGGCCGGTGCACATTTGGGCAATGTACTTGCAGGCAGGCAGCGAGGTTCATTGTCCTCTTGTGTCTGTGGAAAGCGATCAGGAACACATCTGTGCTTAGCTAAGAGCTGATTTTAATGGATTGGGTTCAGATGTTGGCAGAAGGCACATGCTCCAAGAGCTGCCAAAGGATGGTTAATTGGCTGTCAGCTTTGAAGCCTAACCGTTCGCTGGGAGACACAATGCTTATTTACAGAGAGTCACAATGCTTATTTACAAGGCAAGCAGGAAGCAGTAGGAGCCTGTATGACTGGGAGGAACGGGAATGAAAAGTGACAGGGTAAATGGCACTGAAATGATGGTGTCTTCCTTGCCAAGGGGGTGAAGAGAATAATGCCATCAGCTCTAGCGCTTAGTCCTACTCCAGTTAAAAGTAAACAAACCCCCAAACAAATTAAAACAAAAGAAGAGGGGTAAAAACCCCTCTAGTCGTTTGGTGAGGGAGCTTTCTTCTGAAGTTTGTAGCTAGTCACTGCTCTTCAGGAGCAGCTATTGTGACAGGCTTACTGAAATTGTGCTGCTAAGTGGCTAAATTATCAGCTATTCTTATCACAGGTGTATTCTTACCACATGGCTGCCTTAAAGCTGCATTTAAAATAAATCAATAAAGATGAATACTGGTAGCAGCTGGGTTTGCTGCTCCTTTAGAGCTCTGTCACATGGTTTTGTGGGGAGGAGGGAAAATTTTTTTCTTCTCTTGTTTTTGATACAAGACTTGCTGAATGTAGGACCAAATGCTTGATGAGGTGAGTTATGAGTATAGGTTTGTTTTCTTGATATGCTAGGACTTGATTGTTTGGCAGTTCCTTCTCTTTTTATGTGATATTCTTGAGTTTCTGTAAAATGTTTCTAATAGAGGCTAGGAAAGTGAGGAATATTTTGCCCCCAGTATTTCAGGAAGGTAAGTATGCTCAAGCTCTTTGTAGCTTTCGAAGTGCTTTATGAAAATGAGAATAAGGTATTTGCAGCTGAAGATGAGAGGTGGTTTCAACTTCCTGGAGAGGCAGGCTCCTCTGTTTTGTAAAGAGCAGGCCTGGATGGACTGGTCTGGAAACTGGTTAATGGAAAGCAGTCCTGTGCTGTGCCTTCTTAATAAGGGAAGTCTCGTAACAACCACTGCTGAGGCATCTTCTGGCTCCTGTTCCTCACACTTGCAGAGCCATTAGCTTTTTTTTCTTCCCCATTGTTACGCTGTAGTTTGGTTCCTCAAAGGAAGATTATGGGTTTTTGTCCTGTCTGTCCAGCGGCCACTTGCCTTGCTGCAAGTTCGAACTGCTGGCCAATTGAACCACAGTTAGTAAAGGGTGTTAAGTTTGGTTGAAATGTGGCTGGGTGGAGGTGGATAAACCTGTATTTGTCTACATAGTGCATTTGACTCTTAATTCAGTGCCCGTTAGACATGATAAAGTCCACTCCAATGCTCACCTGTAAGAGCTAGCCTAATACTTCAAGTTAATCTTGTTTACCAGAATTGCTTAAAATAATAAAAACCCTCTGCATCATAACACACACACAAAAGCTCCACTAATCAGATTTAAAGCATAACAGCCGATGACTTTAAAATACATTGTGATGGCTTATTTTGGACAGACATGCAAGTGTTATGTTATGCCAGTTTTTGAGCAACATATTTTTTTATGTGTGGAGTCCCAATAGGCTGCAGTTCTTAGGCTTTTGTTTCTGTACCGTTAGTGGCAACAGGAGTTGGAAATGCTCAGATGAAGTATGCTTTTTTTCACAAGCAAGAAGCTCTAAACCCCTGGGACCTGGAAAAAACATTTCTCCCTTCAGTTTGACAGAACAATATCTGCACTAACCTGGTACATTATTCGAGTCTGGCAGCCTCTGTTTAATTGTGACTTATTGCAAATGATAGTCATCTCCTCAGTTGCAGCTCTGGTTGTGTAGACTGAATAAAACAAAATAGGTAGTACATATACTTTTACCTTCTCCCCTCACCACCACCCTCAAAAAAAACCTAAAAAACCCCTCTGCAATTCTGAATATTTAAAGATTTTTGATGTTCTTGATTTTTTTATTTTTTTGTTTTTTGGGGGGTGGTGTGTGTGTCAATCTATTTTATGGATCTTTGGCCACAATAATTTTAGAATTTGTCTATGAAATTCAGTCTCAGAATTTATTAGATGTTATCACAAACCAGATTTAAATGCATGCAAGATACAATTAAGCAAAACTAAATTTATTTGGCATAACTACATTACAGCAATAATGCCAATAAACCTCAGTACCGGCTAGTAAAAAAACCAAGGCCTGTGGCAATAAGGATGCATTTGGAACTAAGTTCATCCAACTGTAACTTGCAAGAAGCTGTTGTTGAGTTAGAACAAAAAAGTGCTATGAATTCCTCCAACAAAGTAAAGAAGATAGATACCACTGTGGATCAACCCCATGAGAATAGCTATCCTCTAAATCTTTTAAGTCTAAGGAACGGTGGAAAATGGGGAAATAATGCAGAAAATAACTGGCTTTACCTGCATGTACAAAGTTATCAGTCATTTTTATCTTCTGATTTGAATTATACTTACTATTAAGAAAAATTATGTTAGGCTGAAGTCTTATTTTGCTAGAAGTCAAGCACTTAGTTTAATTGTACACATATCAAAAAGGCTTTTAGTCCAAACTAAGTTGAGAAATTAAAGAGTGGAAGGGAAAAGAGGGACAAATGAATAATGATGCCTGCAAGGTCTTTGCAGAACTAGACTACTGGGACCAGTACTAAATCCATTTGGTTACTATCAATTACTTGCAGACCTGAGGAAATGTTCTCCATCTAATTCACCAACGTAGTCTGGTTTATAAATGCTAAGATATTCAATGGCTTGATTAAATCCTCCAAAAATATTTAAGCTTTAGAAGTTTATTCCTGACTTCCGTAAACTAGAGTCCTAATTTACCTGTGAAATTCCGACCATTGTATAGCAACTCTTCCATAACTACATAATATCCTGTGCTTTTAAAATGCTTTCCAAGCAGAGGATAGAGTCAATTTTTTAAAAACTAAAATTTGCAGAAGACAGAGGAATGAGCTTTAACTTAAAAAGGAACGTGGGAGAAACTGGTGTCTCGGATATCAGTTCACAGAAATCTGCATTGATGCAGTTCTAAACTCTTGAAAAGAAGGACCTGTTAGGATTTCCATTGTAATGGTTGGTGTTTGTCTTATTCCTAGAGCTCTAGCCAGTGACCATGATGTTTGGAATTGCTATTTTGTGTGTGTTCATATATTACAGAAATATGTAAATAAAAAATAATCCAGGATTCAGAGAAAAGAATTCAATCTCGGAACAGTTTTAAAACATTACAGTAGTAATAGGTATAGATGTACAATAGTGGATAACTAAAGGCCTACCACTCCCACAGAAATAAGAGAAAAAAGAATGTGAATTATCTTCATCTATGTAATACCTCATCTCAGAAATACAGGTAGGACTGGGCCTTGATTCCTTATCTGAGATTAAATATAATTCTTAAATTCTAACATCATATTGGAGGGGGTCTAGCTTCCCCTGCCCCAGATAAGGTATCATTGCAATAGCTGTGCCTTTGTATCAAAAGCAGCTGTGTATAACATGCATACTCCCCATGATTAATGTTGTAGTTATTTCTGTTGTGTTAATGCATAATGTTTCTTGCATTTGTTTTTGTAGGACAAACTTATATCCATCAGTGGGGTGTTATCTTGCCAGCTTCTCCACTGTTTTTTATTTAGCTAATTCAACCACTGCATTACCTAAAAGGATCTAATTAATCATTATGTTCCTAATCTTGCTGTTATTGAGACCACAGTTAATTAAGTTTACAAATTGACATGGCAAAACTTGATCCAGACAAATTGCCTCAGAGGAGGATTTGTATCAGTAAAAATCTCTGGACTAATACGTTGTTGGCTCGTGCAGCTGGTGCTGGAGGAGTTTCTGGGTATCGCTGCGCTGGGGTGTCTGTCGGGTAGGTGCAGCCATGCGATGCACACCGACTCGCTGAAGCTACGTCAGCAGGCTAGAAGCTGGAGGATGTCACCCTCTAAATGGTTCTGCAGTGAAGGAGGCTGATCTTGAAGCGATCAATACCCCAGCTCCTGCCCAAATCGATGGCTTCTCCAAGTCTAGTATAGCACTGCTGAAATTAAGGGGAACAAGAGAGGGCTTTCCTCAGCAGGAGTTGCCCGGCACCGCCTGGGACTGCCACCTTGGAGGCCTTGTTCCACAGGCGCCAAGGGGCTGGGGCAGGTCCTGCGGCGCCTTGGCCTGTGCTGTGTGAGGAGCCCGGCGCTGAGGGAGCAGGTGGGCAGGCTGGGCGGGAAGGGGGGATAGACACTGACAGGATCCACAAGGAAACCTGGGGAGACAGTGCCTGAGCCCTCATCACTGTGCAGCCGTGCTTGGTACAGAGACTCCTGAAATGGCGGAGGCTTGGCCCTTGTGGAAGGCAGCTCCTTCTCCTGCAGAAGTGCAGGTGTGAGGGAGGCTTGGTGCCCTGGGGTGGAACCTGTCTGTGGAGGCCTCGGAGCCACCCTGCAGCGAGGGTGGTAGCAGTGAACCTCTGCTGCTCCCATGGGCTGTGTGGTGCTTGTTGGGGGCCCAGGGTGCTGCGGAGAGGCTGTGCAGCTTGTCCAGCTCTGGGGCCATTAGCCCTGAGTGTATCCCTGTGAGTGTCCATGGCAGGGCTGGGAGGCCTGGGCAGGATCCTGAGGGGATCCATCTGGAAAAGGGCGGCAAAGGCACCGTTGCTAGCTGGCTGCCAGCCGGCTGGGGAGAGCTGGAACCTGGGAGCAGTGGTTACAGGCCACAGTGAAGTGAGGCAGGAGTGGACAGGGTGGAAAATGAGTGGTGCAGAGTGATGGGAGCAGGGAAAGCCTCAGGAATGGTAAAACAGGGTTCAGAGGGGCCCATTTTGGAGCAGCTGGGACCTGGCAGTGCAGCTCGTGTGGCTGGAGAGCTGCTACAGAAAAAAAGACAGTGAAGGTGGCGTGGAGGAGGAAGAGAATACGTGAAGGACTAGCTTGAATGTCCACGGAGCTGAAAAGCATGCCAGGCTGGTGGAGAGCCCATGGGCAGCACCAGAGGAGAGGCCTGGTGGGTGGGTTTGTTAGTCCAATTCTTAAACAATCCAGTACTCGGGTTGTTATAGTCACAGGCAAAATGATTACTTCAGGGGGGTTTGTATGAAGTCACTGGTAAAACACCTTTACAAATTAAGAACACTGGGCATTTGTTCTGGAAAAACAAAGCTGTGTATAAATGTTGTGTTTTACTGGGTCTCTTATTTTTTCCTGGTATGATCAATGGTGAATATATTTAGAAGTTTTTTCTTGCAGTATCTTGCAGGCTGTGCCAATTAGATGCAGTAATTCATTTAAAGAGTCTATTGTCCTTTGCAGTGGCTAGATGACCTGTCTGCTGTCGCAGTCTGAACTCAGCAAATGACTCTAACCCCTGTTTTAAGGGTACTAAGGATCCTGAGCTAACTTGAAACCACACTGATGTTCCTGTGGTTGCAGGATAAATGGATAAGATAGAGGCTAGATGGATTTCTGTTCCTGTTCAGTGTGGTGCTAAATAGTCTTACACACTATTAGATGGAGTTATAAAGGGCAGAATGCTTGGTTGATGTTGGGCCAGAACTACACCTTTCCAGCATTTTGGAACATGTTAGTACAAAGTGGCTGAAGTTAGTCCCAAGTAGTTTACGAAATGACAGGTTCAGAAGCAATCAGTGAGGTGGTTCCTTTGAAAGGGAGGCCAAGTGGATGAGTGAGGAATAAATTAATGCGGTGGCTACTGAAATGTCGTACTGGTTTGCTGATCTTTGGCAGTATTCCTGAAAGGGTTCAGGGAAGAATAAGCAAAATGAACTGTTTTGTTCTTTAGAGAATCTCAAGAGAAATGTATCCCTTGCCATATTCTTTTTCCCTTTAATGATAAGTCTCCTAATAATTTTGAGTCTTGGCTTGTATGCATTTTAGTCTCCTTCCTCAATTAAACATTGAAGAAAATTGATGAGAAGCAACTTACTCTTTTATTCTGGGTAAGGTGAATCAGGTTGATATGATACAAATTGGTTTTGTATTTTGATTGTTTTCTAGCTGTCCAGCAAACTAGAATATCACTGATTTGCCCAGCTGTTTACCTCTGCACCAGGAATATTTACATGTGTAAGTATTAAAAAAAAAGTATCTTTGAAGCCTAGATATTTTTGCTTTTACTTAAGAATATTTTAGAGAAAAAAAAAATATCTGAATTCATGTATATTGTTGTCTTTTTCTAACTCTGAAAACATTAACATGTGGAAATAAGCTTGCTTTTATAACATTAGTTATTGCGATGCTTAAGTAGAGAGAGACATACATACCTGCAGTTATATTCTTCAGAGCAATGTGCTCTTACTGGAAGTAGATTATTCATATAGAAAGGATGATTGCTCAAACACAAGCTACTATAATGTGAGGGTTAGAACAAGGTCAAGCTTATTTTACAGGTATATGGAAACTGATCGGTGAATTGCACATGCAGACAGATACACTCATGAATATCACTGTTTTCATTGTTATATTTTGTAGCCTGTTTTCCATTTCTGACTTTCTCACAGACTGCATCGTGCATTTGTTTATCCTGGCTTGTAAGCACTTCACAAAATATCAATGGTGGTATTAAACCCAGGTCCTCAATTAGATGTACACTCATATATCACAGAAGACTTGGTATAAACTTCTTGCTGTATCTTGACATGTCAAGTAAAGATTATACTGGTTCAGAGATCTCTCTCTCAAGTACAAGCAATTTATTCTCAGAGGTACATAATTTAAAAAAAAAAAATAGAGCCAACAGAATAATCATGGCGAGTAGTTTATCTGGTGAATTTTCAATCAGCTCTGGTATAAATAATTTATGTATGAATTTCAACATTGCATACATTATCATTTCTAAAGAGTGATTACATCTTGTCGGAGAATGTGGGCGCTCCAACTGTGTAATGAAGCAAGTACGGTTTAGGACAGTTCAGACAGAAAGCTTTAATAACTCCGATCATTGTGGGACAACAGTCAGAAGGTGCCTCCCTGCTGCTGCCAAGTGATTGCGGACCCAACCTATATACCGTGTCGGAGAAAGAAGAAATAGGAGAGAAAACTCAGTAATGTCAGTGTTAACAAAGCCAGGTATCCGTCCCTGAGGGGGGTGGACTCCTTAAGTACCTTGCTAACAGCTGCCATTCTAACCACGAAGCTATGGAGAGGTGGCTCTTGATGGAGCCTGGGGTGACACAAGCGGCCCTGGCTTCCTTTAGAAGCTGGGAGTTGAGAGCATTCACTGACCGTTGCTAGCTTTTAGGTGAAAGGGATTTTCCTTTAGTAACACCTTCTTTTAGCCATACCTCTTAATAATAAACATTAATAGTTTTAACACCACAGTCTGAATCCCTATCACACTTGTTTTTTTCCCTGCTGTATGCAGTGCTGCAGTAAGTGGATTGAAGTAATACTATGCAACTTCCCTGACGATCACGTGGACAGCATAGCTTGAGGAATTGAGATGAAGAATTTAATCGTTTGCACTATAATCAACAGCAAAACCCAGCAAATATAAAAATGAGTGCCATGAAGTTTATGTCGGGTTAGGTGGCAATGCAGGCTGCTTCCTGTCCAGTAGAGACACTGTGCTGGCTATGTTATGCTCTCAGATCCTGCTTTACACGTGCTAGGAAAATACATTGTACTCATGTAAATACAGAATTCATACACTTATATGTGCTAATGCATCAAAGAAACCCATGTCAGTTTGTTAATCGGAGCAGGGATGTTATGAGTCCTAAAACTGGAGCAAAACCATTTTGTGATGTTGAGTGGCATGAGAGGGAATAGCATTCTTGTCTTCTTATGTTTGTCATTGTTGCAACCAGACTCAATTACCTGAATTCTCTTAATGCTAATTATCTGCTAGTATCTGACCCCTCCCATGAGCTCATCCTTGAGACAGGGAGCCAGTAAAACTCTTATCTCAGTTTATTGACCTGGCTTTTGCAACAATTTGTTAATCAATTGCTTGCAATTGGATAGCACTTTTCAGACATCGTAACATGATTATTACATTAAGTGAAGGGTAGCAAATTATGAAAACCTACAAATCTGAATTATGTTCTCTATCATTCATTTCTGAGGGGGAAAAAAATAGGAATGCTTGGGAATTAAAATTTCAGTCTATTCAGTGTTTATTGATTATTCTAGCAAAGCCTCATGAATATGGTTGGCTTATGGCATTCTCCAGAATAGGATGTTGGAGAAAGAATTCACATCCAAAAAATAAGGTACAGTAACCAGTCTTATGCTAATTGTGGATGTTATTTTGTGCAGCACATAATAAGATCTCAGTTAGCTGTAAGAAATGAATATAATTGTTTATATTGTCCCAGCTGTGTGTAAGTAACACCATCCTAAATTGGCTGTATTTCGGCGGCAGTGAGCTTCACACTATCAAGTTTAAAACCACACTATTGCACCCCCTTTTACTTGAAATAGCAGTTGGGTATTCTGAACACCTCTGTGAGAGAAGTAATGACAAAGAAATGATTTTGTTTGCCATTCAGGTACTTTCTCTGGGCAACCTCTCCTCACAACTTCAAAAACCTATTTGGTCTAGTTTGTCTCATTGGAGCTGTTATTGAATAAGGCTTTTGTAGCCATGCTCAATATTTCATGATTTGAGCCCCAGATAAAATATACTTCATCACATAGTTTCACTGCTCACATTTTTTATGTATTTAAATAGAACTGAACAGGATGTTTTAGAAGAACATACTTCATCTAGAAATGCCAATTTGTCAAAACCGGAATTGTGTGGGAAAGAGCTGATTTGATCCTTTTTTTTTTTTTTTTTTTTTTTTTTTCCCCGTGGAAGAAGCTTTAAGAACCAGATTTCAACTGCTGAAAGCTTCTCATTTCAACATTTTCAACATGCAAATGGCAGTTTTCTTGGCTTGCAAAAATATTTAAACTATAAGTAAATGCAGTAAGAATGAAAGAAATGCAGAGAATTTTAAGAGAATGAAATCATTCTAGTGAAGTAAATCGACCTTTAAGTACTTAATTAGACTTTATGGCTCTCCATCCACATTGTTTTCAGCATGCCTGTGCTCAGGTGCAGCTAGCTCATAATTCTTAATTTTGCCTGACATACCCTTGGCCTAATGCTACTCCCATTCAAACTGGTAGTGAAATAATGCTGCTTCCATTCAAACTGATAGTAAAACTGCTTTGGGGTTGGGCCAGTGCTGAACACATGAAAAGCCCATCTTTCCTGCTATGGCAGTGTGTGTGATCAAGGAGATGGCTACTGACTCAAGGACTGCCCTGCTATGTGCTATCAATCCTACTTTATAAGAAAACCAAAAATAAAACTACTGCTTAAATGGCAATTTCACTGAGATTTGAGTATGTTACAGTATCGTTTTCTATGATCTTCTAGTGGTGGTTTTGTGGATTACTGTCTGATAAATGCAATTGTTTGCACATCATTACTTGTGAGAAGTTTTGGTTTAAAAAAACCAGTTACCATCCCATGTTGCAAAGTCCCTTGGAATCCCATCATAAGGGATAAACCCAACAGAACCCAGTAGAAATAGCCCTGAAATCAGTAAATTGCTAGGAATTACTTTGATTCTCTTTTGACAGAGAATATTCTTTGTGCACATGAAAAAAAAATAAAATCCAAACCCCTGAAAACTATCCTATGCAATTATTTGGTGGAGTTATATTCCCGCTTTTTTTTTAGTTATTATTAAAACCAGATCAACCTATTGAAAAGTCACTGTTTTTTGTTAAATTGTGCAGCACTTAAAGGCCTGGGAATATTAGTTAAAGATGATTGGTAACATTTGGTTAAAGAGAGCTCAGGGTATATAGAATTGCATTTTTTCAAGCTGTTACTGACTGAAATGTTTTTCTTTGTGGCCAGTTAAGTGTTGACAGAATTGATGTCATCATGTAAAATGCTGCTTTGCCAGACATTAAAGGTAACTGTATGGACCTGTAGAGAAGTTGGTTGTGGAAGGTCTTTTGTTCTATGTGCCATGATCAACCCTTTCCTTATTCCAGAGCAATTTTAAGAAGGGAAAGGTTAAGACAATCAATGGCACTTCATCATTAATTGAATTACAAGTTTTTTAATTCTAACATAGATCTTCCAATACTGAGTTATTGCATCGTAAATCCTTGGGCTTAATGCAGATTTAATGCACGGCACACAACTAAGAGTGCCTACGTAATGCTGAGGTGTACACACAGGGAGAACCATACTGAATTACTCATAATTCTCTGAAAACACCAGTCCTGAGCTGCTTGGTAGTCAAATCTAAATACAGTCTTAGAAATTACTATGTAAAGTTGAACAACACAGAAGTTGCATTCTGTCTTTATGAATCATTCACATTCACATGTATGCACATTCACGTGCAGAATACAGCACATTATTCTGATTCCCATCACCTCACAAAACCGAAGTAGAAAAGAGGGGAGGAATATCTGGGCTTCCCAGACAGCTGCAGGGAGCCTTCTGCCCTCACTGCAACCTGCACAGCACAGGTTTTTGTTACCCTTTGTTAGGTATTATCTTCTCACTTGCATTTACAGCATTACAGCTAAATGAAGAGAAAAGCCTGTACTGCCTGGGGCATAAGATGGTGCAGTTTGTATCTCCAGCTGAGAAACTGTACTGGACTTCTGGAGACATTCGTAGGACATTGCTTTTCAGTAGGAAACTTTACAGAAAGGACCCACGCCCAAGCCCCCAGCTGAAATTTCTCTTCTGTTGGAAGTGCTCTCACTAAGGGCTGAAACTGGACCTGAATTTTGTGGTTAGCCCTAGGTCTTACAATAAGCAAATACTGGACATCAAATGGTGGAGTGTTCTGACACCAGATAACAAGTCTGCAATCTCCTTAGACTTATTGGTCACAAGACTTATCTGGGCTTGTGAAAGGACAGAAACAGATGATTGGAATGACGAGGAAACCCCTTAAGATTATATTTGGTATAGCATTCACACGTGTACATATACACAATGCTAGACCATGATAGGATTTCGTATTTTAGTGTGCATGTGTACTGAAGGAGAACTGTGTCTTTAGATGGGTGTAGCTGGGGGCATACACACATATTTAGTATCTTTGCTTTGCTCGTCACTTTGCTACATAATATTTCTGGGTATTATTTTCCAGAGGCTACAGGCTGTTTTATACCTGTCAGTGTAAAACTATGAGGTTTCTTTCTGCTGTGTGTATTTAGTGGCAGATTTTCTTCCGTCTCATTTGGGCTGTCATCTGTTAGAACTTGGTTGTGAAACCTACTTGCTTTGGAGGACAGGATCATGTTGTTTAACTACTTGCTCAGATGGGAAGTACAATTTAGACATAACATCTGTGCAGCTGTTGTGGCATTCACAGGCACTGCCAGGCCTTCTCTGTGATTACAGGCGTGTGAGGATTGCATTCCCTCTGCTGGTTTCCTGTACTCAAATATGAGACTGGAGATCTTGGATCTTCCCTTTTATTAAAGACCCTTTCTTATTTGATTTGAGCTTGACTTGAGCCTTTAAGGGATTAGGAGTATTAAAAGGGCTGAGCATGCCTGTGGGGAAAAAATTGTCTTCAGCGTCTGTCTCTTGGTAATCCCTGCGTGATGCAAAGCAAGGATGTGCAGGTTGCAGAGAGCTGTAGTTCCCTCTGATGAATAGAGGGGTCACAGGGGTGCCAGGCTTTTGATGTTAACATTTTATAATCCAACCTTCATGAGATTCTGGCAACAGGGAGCAGGAGTGGTGCCACTGTCAAAAGCAAGCTGAGAAATGTCAATTTAGCTCTAAACACAGGCTGTGGTATCAGAATTTGTGATTCATGGTGCTTTCCACGATGTCGTGTGTCTGGTTTTATGCAGTCTGCTGTAATCTATGTCGTAAGAGTTGCAAGTTTAGAAGGGCTTTCGTATATGTGTAATGTAACAAAACGCAGGAAGATGAGCTTGGAACTTAATAAAATCAGCTAAGTTGGAAAAGGCCTTTAAGGTCATAAAGTCCAACCATTACCCCAGCACTGCCAAAGCCACCACTAAACCATACCACTAAGGGCCTCATCTACATAGTTTTTGAACGCTTCCAGGGTTGGTGATTACGACACTACCCTGGGCAGCCTGTTCCAATGCCTGACCACCGTTTTGGTGAAGACATTTTTCCTAATATCCAGTCTAACCCTCCCCTGGTGCAGCGTTAAGCCATTTCTTCTTGTCCTGTCACTTGTTACCGGGGAGAAGAGACTAACCACCACCTCACTACAACCTCCTTTCAGGTAGTTGTAGAGAGCACTACAGCTCCCCTGAGTCTTCTTTTCATGGATTTCTCTCTTCATTTAAAAAAAGAAAAGCTGTTTCACACAAGGTATGATTTTTAAGATGTTCAGGGTGTTCCCTTTGATCAGCCCAGGGGGAGGGAAACTGCACTGGGACAGCTACCTAAATGAAGACAAAACAAAACTGAAGTTTTTGGTATTTCAACAAAATTCGCCTTTGTAGCTTTTTTGAAATGGGAAGCCCTGCAATTAGGTAAATGAAAACCATTTTTCAACTCCAAAAGCTTTCAGCAAGGAAAGAAAGGGTCTTTCTATGACCAGACCTGGAAAAGTCTTTAGGGCTTGCAAGCCGGTTGACCGTGATTCTGTTTATGAAGCCATTTGCTGGAGGTCCACTGGTACCACAATGCTTCAGCTGTGGCTTGGGGCTCTGCAGTCACACTTGCACATGGCATACCCATGACTCGGAAAACTCATGTTTAGGTTTGGATGTAAAGAGTCAGACTTAATCTGCAGTCTGATCACAAATAAGAAGAAAGTGCATGCTGGAAAAACAAACTCTTAATCTCGTCTTGAATAGCAATTATGATCTGTTTAGCACAAAATAGTAGTTATAGGAAAAATAGGTTGTTTTTTCCATTTGCAGCAGTGTGGTTCCCTGTGAGATTTAATTAATGGCTCTCATTTATTCTTATTTCTCACTATTCTGTGAGTGCCAAGTATAAAAGAGCACAGTTTGGCTTCCGGGCAGCAAATTCATTTAATGTTGATATAGAAGTGTCTCTTTGGATTTTTTGAGGGAAAAGAGAGGGAGGGACATGGAGGGGAGATGTGATTAGTAGCATTGATATCATAGACAGTTTGAATGGCTTTAGCAGTCAGTCAATTCTTATGAAAACTGAATTTATACTCCTGAACAACAATCCAGAGAATGGGGAATTATCTCCAATAGCACGTTAGATGAATGGAGCCTGGAAGCTGTAACCTGCTTAATCTGGATGTAACATTTTGTCTTTTGGGGGATATAGGAGATGTTAGAAACCCACCTATGCTCTCTTATCTTTTTCAATTAAGATAATAAGCTTTCCTTTGGATAACATTGTCTTGAGGAGTAAATTTCAGGTTAAGCAAATCTTCCTGATGGGTGAGACAGACTGTACTACATATTTCATTCTGATGTTGGAAGGGACAGAGTAGCCTGTCTGCAAATTTCCTCCTACAAGCATAGAAAGCAGGGAGTGAGGTGGATATTGATGGGGTGGATTTGAGCAAGTCAGCTAGAGGGCTGTGTTGCTTAGATAAATGGAAGTTTTCTACCAACTTTCAGTTAATTCAAGACAGAGCCTTCAGGCTTTCATTTCTGCTAAGCTTGGTTGCAGACCCACTGGCATCAAGAACTGAAATCCAGTGGTATAAATGTACATCTGCCTTTTTCACATGAAAAGGGCTGCTCTTTGAAGACAGATTAACTTCTTTGGAGGAGTGTGTTGTTTTTGGGACAGGCTAGAACTGACAGTAGCAGCCTATTGTTTCATGTAGTAATTGTTTAATGCCTGTGTTTGATTCATAAAGTCTAGAAAGAAGATCAGTGTGAAGAACTTTGGCTCCTGTCTTATGACACTTAAGCTAGCAAAAGAGAGAATTAAAAGAATGAAAGATAAATGAAAGACCATTGCAAAGGGCATCAGTAGGCAACAGTGAATCCTGAGGATTTAATAGCACCAGAAGCAGGAACACTTTAGTTTCCTTATGACTGTACACAACATGACATTTTGAATCCTGCCCAGTCCTGTTTAACATCATCTGCTGTCATCCCTGTAGATCAGCACAGGTGTATCTGCTTTTGAAGTCATTACTAATTTATTTGTTAAAAAAGATTTTGAGTGGGGAATAGCGATTTATCTTTTGGCTACTCTAGTTGAATCATTCATCAACTCTTTCTTTGCCTTTGGCAATGGATATGTTCTCCTCTGCCACAGTACTAATTTTAGTTCATTTAGGCTCTCTTAGTTTAATTTTTTCTTTTTTATATTTGTTGCAGCTTAGAGACATGGGACTCTGACAATTTATGTATGACATGAGCTTGGGCTGTTTATTCCTCCCCCTTCCTGCTCCCTTTTTAAAAATCTTGTTGAGTATGTATTTTTTGTGATGGAATTTTGAAACCAAATGGTATTGGCAGGAGTGGCTGAGCTGAGCTGAGCAGCTGAAGGCCATTTGGCCTTTGTGCAGATCTTTGCACTGCAGTGCCGTGCCACCTCCACCACTGATTCCACCACTGATTCTTCTCACCAGCTGCCCTCTGGTCTGTCTTTCAGCCCTAGGGAAATGCACAATAGCAGCATACTGGCTCACCAGGTGTTCTTCTTTCTGGTCTTAAGAATAGCTTACAATATTTGACTCCTGTATCATCAATATGTGATTTTTCCAGTGTCTTGTGTGCTCTTTTCTGCTGGTGGGGTAATGCTGAGTATGAAAGGAATTGGAGGTTTTTTTCAGGCACAAGTTTTGACTGAGTTTGAGGCATGAAACTGGAGAGGATTTGGCTTGAGAGGCTTTTCACCCTGTGAGGTGAAAAACAATCATAGAATTGTAGAATGAACTAGGTTGGAAAAGACCTTTAAGATCATCAAGTCAACCATTGCAATGATGATGCTTTTGGCTCTTGAGTGGATACGTAGCTCCACAAATAAAATGTTTAAATAAATCTCCATTCTGGGTCCCCTAGTGTACCAGAGTGTTCATTTCTATTACATGAAAAAAGCAAGAATTAGAGTGAGAATAAACAGCTCTTTGCATATATTTGTCTGCTGGATTCATGAGACGTCATGCCTTGGGAAGCAGTTTGATAGAAAACAGCATATGCTTTATTCACTGTGCTTTATGAACTGCATTTGGAGATGATTATTCAGGATCAGATAAGTTCTTTTTTTCTCTCCCTGACATAGTTTTGAGTTTTATTCTCAATTGCTTCAGATATCTGACCTGGTACATTTATTACTTTTTCCATGAGAAAAACCATGAAGTTGATATCACTCGTGTTGGCTTTCAGATTCATTTGGCTTATTACTAGAAAATGCTTAATACAAGATCAATGAAACAGATGGTACTTGCTGAATTTCTCTATTGCTCACAAACCTTCAAGCCCTTACCATAAACTTGCTATAGGGGCTGCTGCTGGCCATCTTCCTGTTTTTTAATGCCAATGTCCCTTGGCAATACATAGATCTTAGTGAAACAAGATGTTGTTTTTCTGTGCAAGCTGTATGCATTTGTCCACTTCGTGCTGTGCATTTTAGTCAGGCTGGGATCTAATAAGATTGCTAAGATGAATTCCCAGATCACCATGTCTTCTGCCAGAGATGAAAGGCCACATAAACACAGTTTTCTGGCTTCTTTCTCAAATGCAATTTCCCTGCTTTCTCTTTTAATTCTGCACTCTGCTGGCAGTATGGAATCATAGTATCTCTACCTATGTTGCTTTCTTAACAGTGTTATCAGAGTACAATTATTAATGAATCATAACATCTTTTTCCCAAAATACCCACTTATAGTTAAAACTTTTGGTTCCACTTCACACTTGTGTTTAAATCTGTGCAAAGTACTTAATGTTATAATAAAATTAGCTTCTGAAAGTGTTAAGTAATGCCTCTTCCAGCAGAAAAAAATATCTATTTTAGAGGGACTAAGTCAGATGTTTTGGAATGTGCTATATCCTGTTCCCAGCAAGGACAGCCAAATTAACCTTAAAAATAAAAAAGGAAAAATACCAAGAGCTCTATTTTGAGCTGGGTCTTCCAAGACCGCTGAGACTCCTGTTCTACAATGGGAAATCTAGAAGTTTAGGACTGAAACAACTTTATGCTGAATGTCCGTGATCTCGTGCTAGAGCTGCTATGTGGGATCTAGTGTCATCAGGGAATTTCTGTTCTTCTGTCCCATAAACGCCAGTGGTGTCAGGTTCATGCTTAAGAATCTTACCACTCTGGAGAGTGAAAGTACCAAACATGTAAAGTATAACTTAAGACTTCTATTGCAGATACAGTGGGCTGAATTTAACCAATTTTGTTGTTGAATGGAAATGTTTCATTGGAGTCCCTGTATGAAGAAGGAAAGAAAAATTTTGTCTATGCACTAATTTTAAGGAGTAATAAAATTCTTTGACATCAAGTTTATGCAAAATCTGCACCACACATCCCAAGGCAAAGCTGAGGTCTATTTTGAAATTTGAACCTAATTAAAGTAGTTCTGTAAATTTTTTTTTTTTTTTTTTTTTGGTTGGATGTAGGTGTGGGCTCTAGTTGTGGAAAGAACAGTTTAACCCTTCTTGATCCGTATGCAGTCAATCAAGTTAACGATGTTCCTATTGTTTTGGTAAGTAGTCAGAAGTTTGACATACATAGAACTATGGCATTCCCTCACAGTAGGTCCTCATGCACTGGAGGAGCTGAGGACATTTGATAAAATGCAGTTATGTAAAGCATTGCTGGAGGCAAGACTGTGAAGCTGAATCTTTACTGTTTCCAAGGCAGAGAAAAAGTTCTAACGTGTTTAGTCTTGTAGAAACTAGCCTGGGCTTATTAGTTACAGCTAACAGGACTCTTCAATTCAGCAGCAGCTAAAGGTATTTCTTAATTAGTGGAACAGGGACGCAAAAATATTCTTAGTATTTAAAGTTGGTTATACTAATTCATAGCTTATTGAATTAGAATCCCTAGGCAACCTCTTATTTTTCTCAAAAAGAATAATGTTCCACATCCCATCACTGATTTAATATTTCTTTTAAAGCTAACTGCTGTGGAACCTAAATTTAGAAAGGAACTCTGAACAGGGACAGTTTTTGCCTTGCTTACAAATGAATTGCTCATGAATCATTCCATGACATATTTAGATGAGTAATGCATTTTTGTAATGAGCAGTGCATACCATACATCTTTGTCAATCTTCAGGTTTAATTGGGACTACACTCAACCCTCTCTAGTGCCACATATAATGTAGTTTTGGGATCCTGTGTGATTCAAATGGGAATTAAAGATGTCAGTGACATTACACTGATGATAATCTATGAGTTGGAAAGCAGCATCATTGCAATGATGCCTAGCTAAAGGTGTATTGAATTTCTGCAACTTGAATCCCTCCTGTTAAAAATTGGAAAGATTAGTTAAATTTGGTCAATAAAAGGTGGAAGTAGTTTTACTTGTTATTGGTCTTATCAATAACTTTTTAAAAGTTTTCTTTTGATAATTCTTCTGTTGCTGACTCAGCAGTGGTCAAGCAATTCTCATGAGTGTGGTAAGGTTGACAGTGCACTTACTCGCTTAAGAATTAGTACTTTAAATGTACTGTTTGAGGATGGATTATCCAATGTTAATCAGATAGCTTGTTTTAGACAACCACTTTCTTCTTCATCCTGCTCCATAATACATCAAAAACTAAACCCTAATTTCATCTAGTCTCATGAAATATTGCTTTTCTCAAGTAAGATTTTGCAGTTCTGCACTCATTTCCCATTTGAGGTTTGTTTTCACAGGACCACGTGTTGTGGCTTCAGTCAGTGACTGTTGAAGACTTTCATTTTTTTATTTAAGCCTTCTGACCTGACAGAGAAGGATGGCTCCCCTAGAAAGCCTAGAAGTGAGCACCCAGGAAGTACATACTGCTCTGCCAATGTCTTGCAGGGAGACAAGGGGCTTGTTTGAAACAATCCAATGGGAACGCCTGGAGTGTTTTTGCTAGGAAATGCGTAACTATGTTGGACTAGTCACCGTAAGAATTCATATTCAGAGGAGGAAGCTGCATTTCTTTACAGCTTGAGCTAAACAGCTATGGTCCCTAGATGTGGTTGTTGGTCATGTCTCTCCCCTTTGGGTGGGACAATCAGTGAGGGTTGGAAGTGTGTGTAATGCATGTTTGATGTATGGTTCTAGCTTGCACACACATGAGCATGACCAGGAATGGAGTTCACAGCTCCTCAGAGACACAAGTATGTGAATCTGGTGGATGTCTAGCATGTTTCTTACCCTTATGGGGATCAAAAAATAAACCATGAAAGAGCACTGGCAAAGTTAGCTCTAGGAAGGAGATTACAAATAAATGCTATTGACATCTGAGTTGTTCTGTCTGTTTTTAAAGGCTGGTCTGCTGTTTTTTGTTTGTTTATTTTTAGGGAA
>NW_009912260.1:39292-41580 GCF_000696875.1 Nestor notabilis
TGAGGAAGCCTGGGATTATGTTTTATTCCCTTGCATTGACATATGATAGTTGATTTGTATTGACCATACAGTTTGCAGTATCTGTGTACTTCAACGTATGCAAATACAGTTTGAAACCTACAGTAGATTTGTGCTTGGAAATTGTTATAAGTGTTAATGGGTGAATAAAAGCAGAGAAGAAAATTATGAGCCAAACAAATGGATTATGACAGGCAGTCTTTGTGTAAATTACTGTACAGAACTGCACAGTATTTCCTGCGAATTATGTTCTACGAGTTGAAGATCTAATTAATGAGGTACTGCAATAGATTAGCATCCATCTCATTTTTCTTATTAGTAATCCCCAGTGCCGGGTTTGATAGTTTTATTACCTTGCCTGGTTTTGGAATGTTTTTTGTGGAAGCTGTGGTCACAGATTAGTAGAGTTGTGTGGTGGGTTTTTTTGTGGTGGTGTTTTGCTTGTTTGATGCTTCAGTCCGAACTTAGGTGCGATTATGTGTTAGGCTTGCTGTGAAGTAACTTCTTTCTATGTCATTTTAGTACTTGGAGATTTATACTCTTGGAATAACTTTTGCATGTACACACATGTGTATGACATTTTACTTCCAACAGAAGCACTCTGGAAAACCAAACTGGGAAATAGTAACCTATGAAGTGTTACGTAAGCTGCAAGCATGTTTCGTATGGGCATAGCAACCTTATATTGACCTGGATGAAGAAGCCAAAGATACACATTAATGACACGGTGTATGGGAAGCTTTCTTCCTGTGTGTTTCTGCTTGCAGGCATGAACTGGTTCAATGCAGAAGAAGAATATGATTTTCTAAGTTGGGGTTGGGAGGGTGGGGATGATGTGTTTGGATGCACACATGTATGTGAATATAATCTTTGCTACGTTTAGCGTTAGGTCAAAGTTATGATAGATTTCATAAATGTGAGAGCCAATCAGGGTCCTAAAGTTGCCTATTCCACCTAAGTGCTACCTACTTTTTCTGGAGCAATCAAGGACCTTATTTTCAGGAATTCTTAATCCTAAAAATACAAAGTGAAATCTTGATCATCTGAATCCATTCCCTTAAATATAATTCCAGCACTTGTGAAATAGAGCACTCTGCTGCAGTGTGAGTTTTGGTATACATAATAGTGGGCATGATAGTAGTACTGCAGCTGAGCATAGATTGATTCTAACAGGATTTAGTGATTTATTGCATCAGATATAACAGCATGGTACAAGGTAGCATGCTATGATTAGATTTAGGCAACATAACTCAAAGTGATGGCTGAAATGTCAAGAGAGAAGGCATCCATTTTTCTGGTCAGCCAATATTAATTCTCTGGCCTGATGTCTTGCATAATTTTGTTCAAAGAATCAGGAACAGTGGGGGAAAGTTTACAAGGAGAGATAGATGTAGTTTTTCATGAACAGAATGTTTTATGATAGATGGGTAACAATCTAAGTATATATCTAGCTGTTTTAGCTGTAACTAGCAGTTAGATGGAATCATTCAAGACCAAATCATCTTAATCCCAGTTCAGAGCTTCTGTTCTTACAGCCCATCTGTTGACATGACAAGTTTGTCAGATTTCAGAAGACTGTTGCTCTGTAATTTTACCATACCCTAGAGTGATGCTGCATAAATCAAAGTGGAAACTGGTGAACTTTGGCCTTGGGATAGAATATTTTGCCCATTATATCTTCAGAACATTTTTTTTTTTTAATTCTCAGTTATTTCTTGTTGCCTCCGATATGTTTATTTTTGTCTCTGGAAAGGAAGACTCATTAATTTACTAAATTTTTTTGTCAGCAAATCATATTTGCATGAAATTTCACCAGCTTGCACCTCTAGCATTTAAAGGTGAGATGCCTGATCCAAATCTGAAAAAATGAAGGGATTCTTCAAGTAAGAGATTATGCACACTAAGCCAGTTTAAAAGGGCAGCATTCTGTTTAATTTGTTTGGTTTTATCGACCTTTTTGACATGCCAGGGATTATGGTACCAGGACAAATGCCAGCAGAAATGCAAGGATTTTTTTGTGTTGTAGACAAGTGTGTGGTAGGTATTGGGCTATGCTGGTGTGTGCACCCACACCCGTCTGTGCAAGACATCATCAACATGGGTTTTGCAGCACCAGGTTGAAGTGGAAGCACGGTGTATGTATTTCATGGTCCCTGCACCTTGTGTAGCTCTTCTCTGCAGTGCTGCTGGTAGAAACATTGATAGAGCTGTATATGCATCTGCATATTAATAGTGTCTCTGCATTTCATAGAATCATAGAATAGTTAGGG
>NW_009912261.1:0-3243 GCF_000696875.1 Nestor notabilis
ACCCCAAACCAACCAAATAATACCTCCCCTCCACCTGCCAATAACCAAAACTTTGTCAGACAAATACTAAACCTGCAGTGTCACAGATTACATGTTATCATCAGAAGGCACATATAACCCACCTCCCGGGAGGCATGGGGCTCTGAAAGACTGGTCTTGTAGTAAACTTAATAGAAGTAATTTGACTAGCAATGACTGCACTTCCGCATGCTCTGAGTAGAACGAGAAAAAGCTAAGCACCTCTGCAGAAAAAACGAGCACTTTGCAAGATTATCCCCACGTATTTAAGTTGGACTGACTCAGCTGTACCACAGCTATTATGATGCAATACATTACATACAAGTTACTGGAATGTGACTTTATGAATTATCCTATGACAAGACATTATGCACATCAATATTTTCACACTAGACCACCTAAAACATAAAGAAAGCAGGGCAATAGCTAGGTAATTAATATCTGTTTCTAAATGTCTTTATCTGTCTTTTTGCAAGAACAATTGCACAAGCACATTTTGATCTTATAAATATTGCACAGGAAAATAAGAGAAACAAAAATACATGCCAGTGGTTACTTGTCTAAACTGTATTTGGATTTTAACACACACTCCTTTTTCATACTAACCTAAATGCTTAATCAGACTTTCCACTTTGCCGTTCCAGTGAAAATTCAATTTGCTAAACTCTTCTTTCAAGGCAAACAGCTGTGTCGATCTTACCTAACCATCCTTTTCCTCCATTCAGCCAGTTTCACCTCATTCCACATGGTTTAATTAGAGACTAAATGCAAGACGTTCTAACTCATTCATAAAGTTAAATAAAAAACCACACAGGATTATTTTTAAAAGAGTGAAAATCTTGTTAAATCCATACAAAACACCCAACCCTGCTACAGTGTTTCTTTGCAGTGTATTTTTATTCAAAGGCTAGTGTAAATAAAAATAACTGTTAAATAGACATTTTATTCAGGTAATGTCACATGCCTCATTAGTAAGAAGTATGCACAAACTGTCACAACAAAAATGTTAGAACAAGGCAACTGTTTCCTATGCAACAACTGTGCTGAAATAAGATTAAGATCCAGACTAGGAAAGAAAGAAATCATCAGGCATTCAAAAATCTAACCTGGCACAATGACAGACTGCTGTCACACATCTGTTACTTCAATTCGACTATTGTTTCCAGCTGCAAAACCTCCAAAGATGACTCAGTGAATCAGCAATGATTTGTTTTGGCTAAACAACTCCATGCTTTTAGTAAAGTCTATTTAGCCCTTCCACTGAAAGCAAAAAAAAAAAAAAAAAAAACCAAGCACAAATGACTTCAATAAGGATTCAACGTATTTTTGAGCAAGATGAGAACTGAGGTAAACCAAATGTCAACACCTGAAACTACTACAAAATATCTACTTTTGTCCTCCTCTACAGAAGTTGAAACCAAAAGTAACTCAGGAGGTCAGCAGCATTACACAACTCTTCACTTTTGAGATGAGACTTCATCCTTACCAACTATTAAAAGTGATCGAATGCTAACATACTATTATTAAATCTGAAGCATGTGCGGGGCTCTTTTATGCTTCAGTGTCCCAGTCTTTCAACAATCCTGTTATGTAGCGAGTGCAAAAAAGGCAGAAGAAATGCTAATGTCATGGGCATTACCAAGGTGAAAGTGAGGTAAAAAGGCTCATTTTACTCTAAACATAGTCTTGGAAAAAAATTAACGCTTGGAACCTCTGACGCTGAAACAGCTTTCTCTGAAATCTGAAGAGCAGCATGGGTAAAGATCATGTACTCAAGACCACAGCAAATTATACACTATTTTCACTATTACGTGCACATTTAAAATACCATTAAAATAGCGTTTGTTTTGGCTTGTTATTCCCACTTTAAAAGTTGTATTTATGAAGGTACTATTGGATCATGTGCAAGATTCTCCCTGTACAGCTCACTCTCAGGTCTCCTCTTTAATTGACAACCATCATACTGGACTCCACAATGGTTTTATACCAGTAAAATGTGTGTTTGAAACTTTACTTTCTTAAAACGCATATAGAATCCTAGAATGGTTTGGGTTGGAAGGGATCTTAAAGATCATCCAGTTCCAACACCCCTGCCATGGGCAGGGACATCCTCCACTAGACCAAGTTCCTCAAAGCCCCATCCAGCCTTACCTATAAAGTGAGATTTAGTGACTGGACATCAAAAATAAAGGCCAATTTTATGAATTAATGTTTTCAAAATACAGTAATTTTGTCAGAAAAGCTTTCATAAGCCTGTAATGACAAATGTGAGAACCACCCATAATTACAGAAGTTTTCCTTTCTTAAAAAAAAAATGTTTAAAAAAAAAAAAAAAAAAATTCCACAATCTATTGTTTGCATCAATTCTGTCCATTTCTGGTTTGGGTAAAATCAGAAACTTTAGAACAGAACTTACCCATTTTTACTAAATACCCGTATCCATGCTTGGGTGTTTGGTCCCAGCATACACAAGCATTGTAAAGTAGTAAAGGTAGAGAGGAGAACTGAAAACAAAAACGTCTCAGTCACTGACCTACAAAGAAGGAATATTACAAAATTAAGTGAGGTAGTTACTAATTTTCCGAGAGTTCCAAAGGAAAGACTTGGCTTTTTTTTTCCCCTAAAAGTCAACTTGTGAAAGTACGCATGCTTGATTAAACCTCAGGTAGAAGAATGAAGGGTTTTCTTCTTACTCTGTAGAATAGCAAAGAAAGACGGAAAGAATTCTGGTATCCATTTGTTATCTCAACCAAGACTGAGATGCAGCAATTACTTTAAATACCTGTGATACTTAAAAAACCCACAGGTGTACCTCATACAGAACATTAGTTCTGAACTGAACTATGCATGGATGTTTACTTCATTATTCCATTTATTGTAGAAGTCATGTTGTAGAAGAAGTACATGTTGTAGAAGCAGCCATGAAACCAAACTGTATGTGATGCCATTGTTAGTCAGTAACTTAGCACCTCTCTCAGAATGAAACACTAATACCATAGGATGAAAGATATGCAAGATGTGTATTTTAGAGTCTTATGGGGAAAATGACTAAATGAAACTTGGAAAAATGGCTGCATCTGTGTGTTTAATGGGTAATATTAAAGTAGAAGCAGTTGCATGTAACTGTCTTGAACAACACATCTCCAAATACATAGAAATTGTAAAAGCCAGCTTCTATTAGAAAAAAAAAACAACAACACAACAAAACACCAAAAAACCCCAACA